>NC_057802.1:94378018-94678018 GCF_018294505.1 Triticum aestivum
GAGGTTCACCTAGCAAAGTGTGAAGTAGCAGCTAGCAGCACCCCCCCTCGTGTCGCCACGAAGGGAATTCTAAGCTATGAATGGATGCCCCCCAACCGAGGTTCACCTAGCAAAGTGCGAAGTAGCAGCCCCCCCACACCCACACTTTCAGTCGGCGGGCCAGAGAGGCATCTCTCACCAAGATGGATCATAAAACGGACCAAGAATAATCCACCTTGGTCGTACAACCTCTCTCTTGTTGTTGGTCAAAGTGATGGCCGTCCATGCGACCACAGAGATGGGCTAGCTCGCCAATAATCACGCAAGTAGCTAGTCCCCGAAGACAACCACTTCATGCGTGTGGCCCAACCATATGTATGGAGAGGTGTGTTTTTTAGTAACAATGGAACAACTTTGATGTGGCACCGTGATTTCGAACTAGAAATCCCCACACTGAGTGAGGGTTAGGTTGATGATGCATATGTATGTTACACCACACTTCAAGCCAACGACGGGGATTCATGCATGCATGCGTGCATAGTATATGCACTCAAACTTAATTAGGTCTGAATCTCACCATGACCTATACTACGATAACACGAACCAAATGAAGAATCTGCCATGGTAACCTATCTTGTTGTCGGTCATGGTGATCATGGATGTCCACGCGGGCCCACGAATATATAGGCTTGTCGCCGATAACCACGCGGGGGAGTGTACCGTTCGAAGGCAACAACTACATGCATATGTATGGAGGTGATGCATGCATGCATGTTTGAATACCATTTCACAACATTGATGTGGTGCGTGCATCAAAAATCGTACACTAGCTCCCCACACAGAGCGAGATCGGTTCATGACGTGGCGTTGTACTAGCCACTTCGACTCGATGGGAGGGATTCATGCATACACATGCATGTGTGTGCGCTCAAACTGTATCATGCGTGTCATCCTAGAGCATGACCTATATATATATACCATATTACAAGCAAAAAATCCCCTCCTAAGTCAAATTAAACTCTCTTGTGTTGTCAGGCAAAAAGTAGTGATGGACCAAGCGGGCCCACAGATGGATAGCATCGATATCGCTGATAACCGCTTAAGTGGGTGCGAGAGGACAACCACCACCGCTTTTCATGTGGGCCAAACATATATATATGTTGAATACCAAAAATGCACAACTTTGATGTGCCACATGCCTAAAAAATCGTAAACCATGCACCCACACAGAGCGAGGTTCATGAAGTGTACTACATATGATGGTCCCCTTCCCCCCTCTTCACCTCATACTATATGCTCATGCCATAATATGTACAACCCAAAAGAATCCTCATCGATGGTGAAATTAATTAACCTCCCCTGATGTAGGTCAAAGTGATGCATGCATGCATCGACAATGGCCTCGTGGGCCCACAGATGGAAGCGTCACACGTGAGTGTCCTAGCTAGGATAACCATCACGTGCATGCATGTGGCCCAAAGAGGTGTTGTGTGATGTTTGAATTGCCAATTTCACAATTTTGATGTGGCACGTGCCTCGGAAACCGAAAAGTCCCGACACTGAGTGAGGTGTACTTGTTCACGGACGCGTACATATAGTATATATGCTAGTCCCTTCCCACCTCTTCGACGCATACTATATACCACCATAACACAAACAAAAAAGATTCTACCTTACTGGTCAAATTAACCTCACTGCCGGCTGTTCGTCAAAGTGATGGACGACGACCTCGCAGGCCCACAGAAAGCGTCACACGCGAGTATCGAGTGCCGTGTAGGACAACCATCGACTGCATGTGGCCAAAACATGTATGTATGAAAGGGTTGTGTAATGTTTTAAATAACGAATTCACAACTCTGATGTGTCACCGGCCTGCCTAACAAAACGGCCAACCCACACGGTGGCTCACAACTCGTAGTGTACTGCAAGCCACCCGCCACCCCCGGACGCACACACCCACACACACACCACGAATCCACCGCAATTACGATGCATGTTAAATTAATTATCCCGCAGTGAACATATGTTACCAAAGGAGGGACGTTTTAATTTCGAAAAAATCACAGAGATCATTAAGACGTTTTAGTACATTAATTGATTGATTTTCTACGGGTGTAATGTGCAAAAATCAAATTGAGCTACATGCACACGTGACAGTGCACCTAAATGGATTGCAAAAACACATAGAGAATCTTGATTTCAAACATTGAGTATCTTGATTTTTAAATTCGAGTACATCCAAAACTTATTTGAAGTTCATGAAACTTATCGTGTTGTCATATGGACACCAATACAAAGTGGCATTGTACTTTTTTTTGTCAAATTTGAGACCAGCTTTGATGTAATCTTTATCTAATTACAAACGGGAGATTATTAATAATTGGGAACCAATATCCCAAACGGATTATTTATTCGAACCATGAGCGTTAGACCAACAATGGATACGTGCCATGCTTCGGTTAAGCAATAAAGCGGCGGCATTAATCATCCAAATAGAAAAATAATATACGTGCCGCTGCGCGAACCATGTGCCATGCGAGCAGGCGTGAGTTGACGGGACGCATGCGAGCAGTCTGCCGTGCAGGCAGACCGGGAGGCGTGCGTGCAGGTGTGTGAATTGACGGAGGCGTGCTCGCTGCACAGTGTCATCGGGAGGCGTGCGAGTAGTTGTGTGAAACTTTGGTAGGCATGCCAGCAGTCTGGTGCGCAGGCTCACCGGGAGGCGATCCATCGGTTTGACCGCCGCCTGCCTCTCTCCCACAACTCCCACTACTCCATATTAATGGTGCACCCGAGCGGGTGCACCCACCATCCTCGCCACACACACAATCCTCTCTCTCCGCTTGCATCCTCGATGCCGCTCTCAGTTCTCAAAGCCGTCAGTGTATGAGGATGCCGCTGAAGCGCCCCATCAAAGGGAGTGGCGATGCCGAGGCTGCTAAAGCACCGGAGAACGGCGTGGAGATGGAGACAGAGGTTGCCGTCACCGCCGGCGAGTTATCACTGTACCCAGATGTCGTCGAGCTTCCACAGCCAGAGGCGGAGTTCCACACCGACTCTGGTGACGACCCCGGCGACGATTCCGACGACTACTCCGGCGACGACTCCTACGACGACGGACAACTGGTTAGTCATATATACCCATTTATGTGTAAAATAGATCATAGGGTTTCTCTGGTTACTCCTGCCTCCCCCTTTTTGGAATAGAAATCCTATGGTTATGTTCTCCCAATCCATGAAGTCTGAGTAAGTTTCATTAGATCCATGTAGTGTATTGATTGTTTGAATGGTACAAGTGATAAGTGATTAGTTGTTTCATCTATGCAAATGATTTCTGTTAGTAATCCGAGTAGGGTTAGTGTTCGTTCTGATAATTCCTAGCCAGGACTTGATAATTGATTTTGAATGACCTACATATGTTTGTGCCATTATTTTCTTCAAGATTGGTATGTACATAGACGATTTTGCTTAAAAATCGAACCATAATCTCTTGATATGTATAAATAAATAGCCATAAATTCCTAATCCTACTTCACGGCATGTAATCATTGATTTGATGCCAAATTTGTTTTACTATTTGTATAGGTGTGATGATGTGGACAGCAAGGATGAAGATGTCCAAAGGAGGTACAAGAGGCAAATCCTGAGGGAGCTTTATGCGGGAATGCATAACAGGCGTATTAGGACCTGGAACGGCGGCTATCGATACCCATTTTGCAACTACAAGATTCATGACGCGTATCTAAGTGTTCTGGCACATGCAAGAGGACGGGCCATTGGCTCCTTCAAGCAGAAGAAGTATTCTCGCGGGGTGGCGCATGACGCGTACGCCGAGTACCTGGAGAAGCTTCAGGATCGTGCCAGCATGTGAGATGAGATGTGGGATCAAACTATGTACGCTTGAGTATATGCTTAATGACGGTTGAACTATGTACTTATGGTTGAACTATGCTTGTGTACGTGTACGCTTATTATCTATGTCTGAGTATGTTTAATCTATGTTTACTTATGTCTAACCGTGGGATATGGATGCAATCAGTTCGAATGATGGAATCTACCTCCGTCTTGGTTTATTGGTCCCCTTTGTAATTTGTGTTAAATTTTGACCAAAGGTTTAACTGACAAAATGTTAGTGCAGGTCAGCAAAAATTATATCGTTGGATGGGTATTTGAGCATAGTGTTCAGTGATATAATTTTTGGTGACATGCATAAACATTTCATAGTTAAATATTTGGTCGAAATTTGGTAAAAAAATATAAAGGGGACCAATAAACCAGGACGGAGGTAGTACGTCAATCACACACGGTTCCCAAAATTGGAACTGTGTGCAATGACTTGCCTGTTGCGTCAATCACACACGGTTGGCTCTAGCAAACCGTCGCCTCCAAAATTCTTTGTGGGACAGAAAACCCTCACCACCCAATTCAAAAAAGAAAAAAGAAAACCCTCACCATCCCCACGTCACAAAAATCCTCACCCGGCCCGCCACGCCCTTCGGTCCCCATTCACACCTGCACAAGCTCCTCCACGTCTATGCATGGCACCACCTATCGCAGCGGTAAACACTTAGCTCGACGCCTGCCGCCGCCGCCAGGCTGCCGGCAAAGCCCACCGCATTTCGCCACTTCCGGTTGCCGCCGCCTACCGCCATCGACTTTCTCGACGCTGCTCGCGGTCGACCCAGCTCCGCTCGGTTGGGGAATCTGCCGTACTGAGGGTTCTTTCTCATGGACAACAAGGTAACTAATTTAATGAGATGTTATCTCATCTCTTATCCCAGTTCATCTGCCTCATTTAATCACCCGGCCGAAATCGCCATCAATTCATTTTTATTCGAGCTGATTTGAGGGTTTTCTTCCGTTCATAGAGTGTACAGTGCGTGGACACATCAGGACCTTGCGGCCTCCGCCAGACATTCCATCACCGTACCAGATGACTTGAGGATGCGCGCAATATGTTCAATCTCACCCTAAATCGGCTGGCATGGCCTACTTTCCTGAACATATTCTAAATATTACTACATTTGGATAAAAGGTGCCACATGCACCATATACGTCAAAGGGGATTTTCCCCTCTTCTTTCTATATTAGGCAAATTAATGATGTATTGTTCTTTCGATTACTCTCATATTTCCATGACATCATGTTTACCCTATCTGTTTAATTATAAATTTTTGTCCTTCGATTTTGATTGTTGTACAGTTCTTTCAATTTGGGCCAATATTTGCATGTTACCATATTTTCTTTAACAATCCTACCATTTTATGCAGCGCATCCCTTGCTATGCAACAGAATCTATAGTGCACAATCTTTCCCTTTACATAAATCAAGAGTGCAGGGATGTCATACTGCACACAAACCATGGATTACAATTGTTGCTACTGTAAGACTTGATGAACGTGGTGGCCCCTATTTTGGCACCGGCTTTTGGAGAGAAATTGCTAAGTTTTATGAATTGCAAGCTGGCACCAGAATTGCACTGCACATAAAAGGGCCTGGTCACGAGATATATAGTAACTTCCCCGACGATATCATCCGTCCAGACTTTGTTCGAAGTAAGTTTTCTTTTCAACTATCTGCATGTTGACTTACCCAGCAATATCAAATGAATTGTGTAGTATAAGAAACCAACTGTTATTCCCTTTTCTTACTATATTCCTACCTAATAACTTCTAGTTACCAATACACTTTTCTATTGCCATGCTTTAACTAAATATTCCATGTACTCCCATTTCTACCAGAAAGCGCTGCTGACAAGGAGACTCCGGAGGTGGAGAATGGGGCTGCCAACAAGCGGAGGCGGGGCGAGCTAGAACCGCAAGCTACTCCAGCAGGCCTAGACTTCATCAGCAGCCTCCCTGATGATATGTTGACAGTCAACATCTCCCTCCTCCCAATCAAATATGGGGCACGGACAACTGTCCTTTCCCGGAGGTGGTGCCCCTATGGAAGTCCAGCCCTCTCGACCTCATTGACACCCACGAGCTCTGCCATGGCTATCGCAAAAGCTTGGATGCGTTCTCCAAGATCCTCGGCAGTCACCTTGGCCCAACCAGAGGCCTTAGAATGGGCAAGTTCCGTTCCAACGACAAGGACCAAGCCAAGCTTGACGACTGGTTCCGATCCCCTGCCCTAGATCAGCTCAAGGAGCTCACTTTTGATGATGGGCATATGCGGTCACTGCCAACGTCCGTAATCCGCCTCGCGCCCACGCTGCACGTCGCCAAGTTCAGGAACTGCTACCCCCCCTTAATGACGCGCCCGCTCTTATTCTACCACGACTGAAGCACCTCGAGCTTGTCGCCGTCTACCTCTCAAACGGTGACATGGAGCGCCTGCTCCATGGCTGTACTGCACTTGAGTACCTTCATCTTCAGGCGATCAATGGGTTGAGTACCTTCCACATCACCTCCATGACTCTCCGGACTATTTATGTGTGTTGCTGGTGCGGCAGGAAGACATCACAAGATGTGTACCATGGTATGGTCATATAGGACACACCTGCACTTGAGAGATTACTTGTAGTTGATCAAGAAGGTCTCTGCACCGAAATTGATAGTGGTGGGCTACTCGTCTGACAAATACTCTAAACTTGTTATTGGATCCACACCCGTTCAGGCAACAACCGCCTTCTACCTCTTCTTCTACAAATTAACATTATTTCTAATTTTGGAGATGCTTGGTCGTTTGTCATTCAGAAAATGATTCTGACAAGATTGACCCCGATACTGCGCACAGTGAAGGTATTGGCACTAGAATCTATCAGCCCCGAGCAAGTTGTCAGTTTCCGGAGATGCTTTCCATGCCCGGAGAAGCTATATATTGAGGTGATGTTCCTTTCCTGTCAAATGTTAACCATAAGGGAGTTCAATTTGTGACACCTTTTTCCAAGTTTACAATGACAATGTACTACGATTTCTGAAGGATTCTTTTGGAGGATTTCAGTACATACATGTCCCCCCATATTGGTTGCTTGATCCATATGGTTACAATCAATAAGCATTTCTCCTTTGGATTCATCTGCACTAGTTTTCTTAGGGAACTTTTCATCCACTCCAACCTCTTGTGATGAAGGCTACATTTTTCTAGAATGTAATCAAATGCCCATGTTAATCATGTCAGATCAAAGATGGCATGTTAGTGCATTTTACAAATCCTGCAAACCAAATAGGCCTGTAGTAATGTTCAAAACTGCATGTAGGCACTAACACGTTTTCTTCTTTTGCAGATAAGATTAGGCCCAGTGGTGGATAATGTGATACAATATAACAATCACGTCGAATGCCTAGATCTGCATCTCTCAGAAATTACTTTGAAACTCCTACCGAGGGACCTTACCGGAGATTATATTCGCTAGGTTCTTTGTTCTCAGAGCAAGGGTGCTGAAGGAAATGAGGTTTTCCCTACATTTATTTCACAAAAATGAATGGTTTGTTGATCAGTGCTGGCGCTTGCGGCAGAATGGAATAGGCTCCAAAAATGCTGAATTTCATTTTGGAACTTCAGATGACAGAGTAATCGGAAGTCATCGTGTCAACCCCATACTTGACTTCTCAGTGGCTGACCCCTTTGCAAAAATTGTGAGGTTTCGAAACCAGACTTAGAAGTGGTAATATTAGTTTGAATCTCTCTGCTATCCATGTTCAGCAGATCAGCGCGAGCGTTTGCAGCTGATGAGCTGATTTTCATTTCTAGTATCAATTTGAACCTTGTATTCTTCAAATTTGAGCCATATAACTCTAGAATTTGAACCTTGTAATATTTCGAGCTTTTGTGGTACAATCGTTGAAATGGCATCGTATGAGACTCGTATATTGGTAGCACTATTTTGACCTTAATATGCAATGGTCTTAGATTTTATTAACCATTCTCGAATCTGTTTACCTTGTCAATCTCACAGCACACGGTCTGTATAGCTAACTCGACTGTGATCCTCGACATTATTGCACACAGTTGGTTTCTTCCACCTGTGCCATGTAGAGCGCAGAATTAATTATCGCACTCGAGTGTCCATCATCACCCTTCCGTGCAACTTTAACCTCATCACCCACGGGTAAACATATGACCGAAGTCATTCAACACACTTTGTTTTTACAAAGCTTTTTGCCAATAAACGCCCACGATTTGTCCCTCTTCTAGCCGACGTGTGGCCAAACTAGCCGGGCGGGAAGCTTGCGCGGTAAACAGCGCGGTAGCGCGGGAACAGGCTCACCGACAATACATTTGGCGCCTCTTCGAGCCCACACGTGCCGTGCGGTGTTGTCAAGCATGCATTGGAATCCTCCGCTATGAACGTCGTGGCAAGACGTGACGATTAAAGGCCGGCCGGTCCCCATTTATTACAGCGGCCATTTAACCCTTGTGTTTCTTCAACCTTTCGATCGTGCCCCACCATTGCAAGAAGCACACCCACCACGAGAAATTCTTAGAGGGTATCCTGCGCGGCTCCAATGGCGCTCCGAGCGGCTGCCGATGACGAGCAGCAGTTCACCATGTGTGCTGTGGTGGACACCCACAGAAGGTTCATGGACCTCTCGGTGGTGTACACCAATGACCCGGTCTGGGTGGAGCACTCCATCCACATCATGGACCTGTTTCTTGCCGAGGAGAAGCACAAGGTGGTCGGGTTCGACCTCGAGTACACTGATACGTCTCCGTCGTATCTATAATTTTTGATTGTTCCATGCCAATATTCTACAACTTTCATATACTTTTGGCAACTGTTTATACTATTTTTGGGACTAACATATTGATCCAGTGCCCAGTGCCAGTTCCTGTTTGTTGCATGTTTTTTGTTTCGCAGAAAATCCATATCAAACGGAGTCCAAATGGGATAAAAACCGACGGAGATTTTTTTGGAATATTTATGATTTTTGGGAAAAAGAATCAACGCGATACGATGCCCGAGGGGGCCACGAGGCACGGGGGCGCCCCCCAGGGGTTCAGGCGCGCCTTGGACCCTCGGGGCCACCTTGTAAGGCGGTTGGAGCCCTTGTTTCGCCGCAAGAAAGCTAATTTCCGGATAGAGATCGTGTCCAAAATTCAGCCCAATCGGAGTTACGGATCTCCGATTATTAAAGAAATGGTGAAAGGCCAGATCTGAGAACGCAGAAACAGAGAGACAGAGAGACATATCCAATATCGGAGGGACTCTCGCCCCTCCCATGCCATGGAGACCAAGGACCAGAGGGGAAACCCTTCTCCCATCTAGGGAGGAGGTCAAGGAAGAAGAAGAAGGAGGGGGCTCTCTCCCCCTCGCTTCCGGTGGTGCCGGAGTGCCACCGGGGGCCATCATCATCACCGCAATCTTCACCAACAACTTCACCACCATCATCACCAACTCTTCCCCCCTCTATGCAGCGGTGTAACCCCTCTTTTACCCGCTGTAATCTCTACTTAAACATGGTGCTCAACGCTATATATTATTTCCCAATGATGTATGGCTATCCTATGATGTTTGAGTAGATCTGTTTTGTCCTATGGGTTAATTGATGATCGTGATTGGTTTGAGTTGCATGCTTTATTATTGGTGCTGTCCTATGGTGCTCTCCGTGTCGCGCAAGCGTGAGGGATCCCCGCTGTAGGGTTTGCAATATGTTCATGATTTGCTTATGGTGGGTAGCGTGAGTGACAGAAGCATATACCCGAGTAAGTAGGTTGTTTGCGTATGGGAATAAAGAGGACTTGATACTTTAATGCTATGGTTGGGTTTTACCTTAATGATCTTTAGTAGTTGCGGATGCTTGCTAGAGTTCCAATCATAAGTGCATATGATCCAAGTAGAGAAAGTATGTTAGCTTATGCCTCTCCCTCAAATAAAATTGCAATAGTGATTACCGGTCTAGTTATCGATTGCCTAGGGACAAATAACTTTCTCGTGACAAAAAGCTCTCTACTAAAACTAATTTAGTTGTGTCTTTATCTAAACAGCCCTTACTTTTTATTTACGTACTCTTTACTTTCTCGCAAACCTATCCCAAAAACACCTACAAAGTACTTCTAGTTTCATACTTGTTCTAGGTAAAGCGAACGTCAAGTGTGCGTAGAGTTGTATCGGTGGTCGATAGAACTTGAGGGAATATTTGTTCTACCTTTAGCTCCTCGTTGGGTTCGACACTCTTACTTATCGAAAGAGGCTACAATTGATCCCCTATACTTGTGGGTTATCAAGACCTTTTTCTGGCGCCGTTGCCGGGGAGTTATAGCGTGGGGTGAATATTCTCGTGTGTGCTTGTTTGCTTTATCACTAAGTAATTTTTATTTGCTGTTCTTGTTCTCTATCTTTAGTTATGGATATGGAACACGAAATACCAAAAATTAGGTTTACTTGCTACTCATGGAGATGGGGAACCTCCTAAAACCCTCGATGCTCATTATGTGAAAGATATTATGTACTACTTTGATAATCCCGAGAAAACCCCATTCAATTTTGTAATGGGAGACACGTTGGATCAACGTGAATACTTTAGGTATTATCGGTTGACTCAAAAAGGGAAACTATTATGGGATGAAATTTATATGTTGAAGTGGTATGCTAGGCAACTATGCTTGAGATATGATTATACTTGTTGCTCTAGGATGAAGGCTCCACACCTTCCCTTTTCATGCAAATTTAATGATAATGAAACCTTGGCTTCTTATGCTAGAGGTATATATGATTACTATGATGTGGAACAAATAGAAGAATTTGTTGCTTTTAAGGGTGCATGTGAAATTGAATCTTTGTTTAAAGAATTTGAAGATTTTGATGATTCAATTTATAGACCTGAAAATTTAGCTATCCTTAAATATTGCTATGAGAATTATGAATACAATGCCGATATTGATGCGTTTATTGAGAAAGTTTCCGCTGTCCAAGAAGAGACTAATATTTTGCAGGAGTCTATGGAAGAAGAAATTAATGACATTGTGAGCTCATTGGATGAAAAAGATGAGGAGGAGAGCAAAGAACAAAAGGAGGAAGAGCGGATTGATCACCCGTGCCCACCTTCTAATGAGAGTAACCCTTCAACTCATACATTGTTTAATTTCCCTTCGTGCTTACCGAAGGATGATTGCTATGATGACTGTTATGATCCCGTTGATTCTCTTGAAATATCCCTTTTTGATGATGCTTGCTATGCTTGTGGCCAAGATGCCAATATGAATTATGCTTATGGAGATGAACTTGCTATAGTTCCTTATGTTAAACATGAAATTGTTGCCATTGCACCCACGCATGATAGTCCTATTATCTTTTTGAATTCTCCAAACTACGCTATATCGGAGAAGTTTGTGCTTATTAAGGATTATATTGATGGGTTGCGTTTTACTTCTACACATGATGATTTTTTATAGATATAATATGCATGTGCTTGCTGCTCCTACTTGCAATTATTATGAGAGAGGAACTATATCTCCACCTCTCTATGTTTCCAACATGATAAAATTGCAAGAAACTGTTTATACTATGCATTGGCCTTTACTATGTGTGCATGAATTGTTCTTTTATGACATGCCGATGCATAGGAAGAGAGTTAAACTTCGTCATTGCTTGATATATTTTGCTTTGTGCTCACTACTAAATGCCAAATCATTGCTAATTAAAATTGGCTTTGATATACCTTGGGATCCGGGTGGATCCATTACTTGAGCACTATATGCCTAGCTTAATGGCTTTAAAGAAAGCGCTGCCAGGGAGACAACCCAGAAGTTTTAGAGAGTCATTTATTTCTGTTGAGTGCTTTCATATATTTTAAAAACAAAAAAAAATAAAGAGGGGAACCTAAAACTTTTCAAAAAGGAAAGTGAAAGTGAGAAAGACAAGGATTGTTGAAGTGGGAGAGCTCCTTGAACTTTGTTCATGCTCATGGAAACTTTGTGAATCTTGATTACAGAAACTTTTCCACAAAAATAATTATCCCCTTGTAAAATTCCATTGTATTATAAAAATAATGTGCCAAGGTTTGCCTTTAGGATGTTTACAATGCTTGTTGGTTTGTGCGGTGCAGGACAGAAACTTTGGCTGTAGTGCGCGATTTTACATTTTTTACTGGAACCTCAAATGGTTCTGAAACTTTTTGCACTGTCTTTCTATACAATTTTTTTTATTTTTTCTAATTTTGGCAGAATGTTTTAAGTACCATAGGTATGGTGAATGTTCAGATTATTACAGAGTGTCCTGTTTAAGACAGATTCAGTTTTTGAAGCATAGTTTGCTTGTTTTGATGAAACTATCAATTTCTATCAGTGGATTAAGCCATGGAAAAGTTATATTACAGTAACTACAATGCAAAAACAAATATGAATTGGTTTACAACAGTACTTAGAGTAGTGATTTGCTTTATTATACTAACGGATCTTACCGAGTTTTCTGTTGAAGTTTTGTGTGGATGAAGTGTTCGATGATCGAGAGGGTCTTGATATGAGGTAAAGGAGGAGAGGAAAGAGCTCAAGCTTGGGGATTCCCAAGGCACCCCAAGTAAATATTCAAGGAGACTCAAGCGTCTAAGCTTGGGGATGCCCCGGAAGGCATCCCATCTTTCTTCAACAAGTATCGGTATGTTTTCGGATTTGTTTCGTTCATGCGATATGTGCAAATCTTGGAGCGTCTTTTGCATTTAGTTTTCATTTTTATTTTATGCACCATGCTGGTATGATATAGTCCTTGGTTGATTTATAGAATGCTCTTTGCACTTCACTTATATCTTTTGAGTATGGCTTGATAGAATGCTTCATGTGCTTCACTTATATCATTTGAAGTTTGGATTGCCTGTTTCTCTTCACATAGAAAACCACCATTTGTAGAATTTCTCTTTTGCTTCACTTATATTTGTTAGAGCGTGGGCATATCTTTTGCAGAAAGAATTAAACTCTCTTGCTTCACTTATATTTATTTAGAGAGATGACAGGAATTGGCCATTCACTTGGTTAGTCATAAAATCCTACATAAAACTTGTAGATCACTGAATATGATATGTTTGATTCCTTGCAATAGTTTTGCGATATAAAGATGGTGATATTAGAGTCATGCTAGTGGGTAGTTGTGGATTGTAGAAATACTTGTGTTGAAGTTTGTGATTCCCGTAGCATGCACGTATGGTGAACCGTTATGTGATGAAGTCGGAGCATGATTTATTTATTGATTGTCTTCCTTATGAGTGGCGGTCGGGGACGAGCGATGGTCTTTTCCTACCAATCTATCCCCCTAGGAGCATGCGCGTAGTACTTTGTTTCGATAGCTAATATACTTCTGCAATAAGTATGTGAGTTCTTTATGACTAATGCTGAGTCCATGGATTATACACACTCTCACCATTCCATCATTGCTATCCTCTTCGGTACCGTGCATTGCCCTTACTCACCTCGAGAGTTGGTGCAAACTTCGCCGGTGCATCCAAACCCCATGATATGATACACTCTGTCACACATAAGCCTCCTTATATCTTCCTCAAAACAGCCACCATACCTACCTATCATGGCAGTTCCATAGCCATTCCGAGATATATTGCCATGCAACTTCCATCATCATCATATACATGACTTGAGCATTTATTGTCATATTGCTTTGCATGATCGTAAGATAGCTAGCATGATGTTTTCATGGCTTGTCCATTTCTTGGTGTCATTGCTATGCTAGATCATTGCACATCCCGGTACACCGCCGGAGGCATTCATATAGAGTCATATCTTTGTTCTAGACATCGAGTTGTAATATTGAGTTGCAAGTAAATAAAAGTGTGGTGATCATCATTATTAGAGCATTGCCCCAGTTAGGAAAGGATGATGGAGACTATGATTACCCCACAAGTCGGGATGAGACTCCGGACTTTAAAAAAATAAAAGAGGCCAAAGAAGCCCAAATAAAAAAAGAGGCTAAAGAAGCCCACCAAAAAAATAAAAATAAAATAAAGTAAAAAACATAAAAAATGAGTGAAAAAGAGAGAAGGGGCAATGTTACTATCCTTTTACCACACTTGTGCTTCAGAGTAGCACCATGTTCTCCATATAGAGAGTCTCTTGAGTTATCACTTTCATATACTAGTGGGAATTTTCATTATAGAACTTGGCGTGTATATTCCGATGATGGGCTTCCTCAAATGTCCGAGGTCTTCATGAGCAAGCAAGTTGGATGCACACCCACTTAGTTTCCAGTTTGAGCTTTCCTACACTTATAGCTCTTAGTGCATCTGTTGCATGGCAATCCCTACTCCTCACATTGACATCAATTGATGGGCATCTCCATAGCCCGTTGGTTAGCCGCGTCGATGTGAGACTTTCTCCTTTTTTGTCTTCTCCACACAACCTCCACCATCATATTCTATTCCACCTATAGTGCTATGTCCATGGCTCACGCTCATGTATTGCGTGAAAGTTGAAAAGGTTTGAGAACATCAAAAGTATGAAACAATTGCTTGGCTTGTCATCGGGGTTGTGCATGACTCGAATATTTTGTGTGGTGAAGATGGAGCATAGCCAGACTATATGATTTTGGAGGGATAACTTTCTTTGGCCATGTTATTTTGAAAAGACATGATTGATTTATTAGTATGCTTGAAGTATTATTGTCTTAATGTCAAATGATAGACTATTGCTTTGAATCACTCGTGTCTTAATATTCATGCCATGATTAGATACATGATCAAGATTATGCTAGGTAGCATTCCACATCAAAAATTATCTTTTTTATCATTTACCTACTCGAGGACGAGTATGAATTAAGCTCGGGGATGCTGATACGTCTTCGTCGTATCTATATTTTTTATTGTTCCATGCCAATATTCTACAACTTTCATATACTTTTGGCAACTGTTTATACTATTTTTGGGACTAACATATTGATCCAGTGCCCAGTGCCAGTTCCTGTTTGTTGCATGTTTTTTGTTTCGCAGAAAATCCATATCAAACGGAATCCAAACGGGATAAAAACTGATGTAGATTTTTTTTGGAATATTTATTATTTTTGGGAAGAAGAATCAACGCGATACGATGCCTGAGGGGGCCACGAGGCAGGGGGGCGCGCCCCAGGGGGTCAGGCACACCCTGGACCCTCGTGGCCACCCCGTAAGGCAGTTGGAGCCCTTCTTTCGCTGCAAGAAAGCTAATTTCCGGATAGATATCGTGTCCAAAATTCAGCCCAATCGGATTTACGGATCTCCGGTTATAAAAGAAACGGTGAAAGGCCAGATGTGAGAACGCAGAACAGAGAGAGATAGAGAGACAAATCCAATCTCGGAGGGGCTCCTGCCCCTCCCATGCCTAGAGACCAAGGACCAGAGGGGAAACCCTTCTTCCATCTAGGGAGGAGGTCAAGGAGGAAGAAGAAGGAGGAGGGATCTCTCCTCCTCGCTTCCGGTGGCGCCGGAGTGCCACCGGGGGCCATCATCATCACCGCAGTCTTCACCAACAACTTCACCACCATCATCACCAACTCTTCCCCCTCTATGCAGTGGTGTAACCCCTCTTTTACCCGCTGTAATCTCTACTTAAAAATGGTGCTCAACGCTATATATTATTCCCCAATGATGTAAGGCTATCCTATGATGTTTGAGTAGATTCGTTCTGTCCTATGGGTTAATTGATGATCGTGATTGGTTTGAGTTGCATGTTTTATTATTGGTGTTGTCCTATGGTGCTCTCCATGTCGCGCAAGCGTGAGGGATCCCTGCTATAGGGTTTGCAATATGTTCATGATTTGCTTATGGTGGGTGGCGTGAGTGACAGAAGCATATACCCGAGTAAGTAGGTTGTTTGCGTATGGGAATAAAGAGGACTTGATACTTTAATGCTATGGTTGGGTTCTACCTTAATGATCTTTAGTAGTTGCGGATGCTTGCTAGAGTTCCAATCATAAGTGCATATGATCCAAGTAGAGAAAGTATGCTAGCTTATGCCTCTCCCTCAAATAAAATTGCAATAGTGATTACCGGTCTAGTTACCGATTGCCTAGGGACAAATAATTTTCTCGTGACAAAAAGCTCTCTACTAAAACTAACTTAGTTGTGTCTTTATCTAAATATCCCCTACTTTTTATTTACGTACTCTTTACTTTCTCGCAAACCTATCCCAAAAACACCTACAAAGTACTTCTAGTTTCATACTTGTTTCCGGTAAAGCGAACGTCAAGTGTGCGTAGAGTTGTATCGGTGGTCGATAGAACTTGAGGGAATATTTGTTCTACCTTTAGCTCCTCGTTGGGTTCGACACTCTTACTTATCGAAAGAGGCTACAATTGATCCCCTATACTTGTGGGTTATCATACACCCGCGCTCCTGCCGGGTCTCGTCCCAAGGTCACCGTCGCCCAGATGTGCGTGCGCCACCACGTCCTCGTCTACCACTACTGCCTGGCCACAAGGCCTTGCGAGCGTTTCTCCAGGTTTGTCAACAGCCCCCACTACATGTTCGCTATGGTGGACATCACCAACGATGTAAAGGCGCTCAAGAATTCGGGCATCGCTTGCCAGAATCTTGTCGACATCCAGGGCCAATAGAAGATCTGGGGCAGCAAGGAGCATCAGAAGGACTCACTGGTTCACCTCGCCAAGGCCATCATCGACCCCTACTACAGAAACTTGAAGGATTTGTGCAACAAGGACAAGCGTGCCTAGCACTCGGCCTGGATGGAGAAACTCGACAAAGCTCATGTCGTGTACGCGGCCAAGGAGGCATACATGAGCTACGACATGTACAGGCGGATCGTTGACATGAGGAAGTGCCTCCTTCCCCAAAACGGCCAGGGATCCAGCTGGAAGCAGAGCAATGGCAAGCGTCGTCGCAACAATAAATAGATGATCAGATAATTGTTTCTCCTAGTTTAGTATGCATGTAATTGCTTACTTTCGTGTGTGCAAATGTTATGTGTGTAGTCACTTGTGTAATTGTATGCTTAATTTGGTTATGCAATGCTATCTTTTTAAGTATATATGTTGATGCTCTGTAGACAGAGCGTGGATGTTGTGCGGACAAAGAAAATCACATCGCACATGGACTAAACAGTGGAACCCGTCTGTGATGTTTTCATCAATCACTCACAATTATATACCAGCAATCGTTTGCTCACAACACACACGGCTTGTTAGCAGCAATTGCCTGTGTTGTTATCGGTCTTCACACACGTTTCCGATTACAGACATGTTTGCAGCGTATCACACACATCTTGTTAAGTTGAACCCTTTTTGTTCTCTTGTCTCAACGCAAACAGTTCATCCTAGTGAACCGCATGCCGTATATCGCACACACCTTGATTTGGCTGACCGTTTCTTTTGTGTTGTCTAATCACAAACAGTTCATCCGAGTGAACCGTATGATGTACATCGCACACACCTTCATCTGGCTGTCTGTTTGTTTTGTTCCTCCTCATCGCAAACAGTTAATTGAACTGAACCGTATGCCCTGCATCGCACACGCAACTAAAATCCAAACCGTGTTTGATGCATCCTCCATCGCAAATGATTTGCACCTTTTTTGACAGTTTTTTACACCACTGTTTGCAATTATTGCATCGCACACAGTTTCGTCGAAGGGTCTCTGATCGTAGTGTCGCGTTAGCAGCATCCTGCAGTAGTGTTGGTACTTGTGGGTGACTAGTAGTGTTGATTACATCTTGTAGTTGAGTACTATATGGTTTATTTGCTGGAAGATTATATGTTCAGATCCATTATGCTATTTAATACCCCTCTGATCTTGAGCATGATTGTCATTTGTGAGTAGTTACTTTTGTTCTTGAGGTCACATGAGAAATCATGTGAACTTGATATGTGTTCGATATTTTGATGATATGTATGTTGTGATTCCCTTAGTGGTGTCATGTGAATGTCGACTGCATGGCACTTCACCATATTTGGGCCTAAGGGAATGCATTGTGGAGTAGTTATTGGATGATGGGTTGCTAGAGTGACAGAAGTTTAAACCCTAGTTTATGCGCTACTTCGTAAGGGACTGATTTGGATCCAAAAGTTTAATGCGATGATTAGATTTTATATTAATACTTTTCTCGTAGTTGCGGATGCTTGCGAGGGGGTTAATCATAAGTAGGAGGTTTGTTCAAGTAAGAACAGCACCTAAGCACCGGTCCACCCATATATCAAATTATCAAAGTAGCGAATACGAATCAAACCAACATGATGAAAGTGATATGGTGAAATTCCCGTGTACCCTCAAGAACACTTTGCTTATCATAAGAGACCGTTTTGGCCTGTCCTTTTCCACAAGAGGATTGGACTACCTTGCTGCACTTTTGTTACCATTACCGTTACTTGCTCGTTACAAATTATATTGCTATCAAACTACTTGTTACTTATAATTTCGGTGCTTGCAGACATTACCTTGCTAAAAACCGCTTGTCATTTCCTTCTGCTCCTCGTTGGGTTCGACACTCTTACTTATCGAAAGTACTACGATTGATCCCCTATACTTGTGGGTCATCAACGCTCTTTTCTGGTGCTGTTGCCGGGGAGTGAAGCGCTCTTGGTAAGTGAAAATTGTTAAGGAAAAATTATTACTACGTGCTGAAATTTATTGTCACTTGTTACTATGGAGAATTGTTGTTTGAGGGGTTTGTTCGCGGTATCTTCACCTCGATCGGAACCACAATTAGTCACCCCTCAACCTACTGCACCTACTAAAAATATTGGTCATGAAATTCGTTCGGGTATGATAGAACAACTGCTAGCTAATCCTTATGCAGGAGATGGAACCGAGCATCCTGATATGCACTTGATATATGTGGATGAAATTTGTGGATTATTTAAGTTTGCAGGTTTGCCCGGAGATGAAGCTAAGAAGAAGGTTTTCTCTTTATCTTTGAAGGGAAAAGCATTGGCATGGTATAGGCTATGCGATGATACTGGATCTTGGAACTGGAATCGATTAAAATTGGAATTTCACCAAAACATTTATCCTATGCATCTAGTTCATCGTGATCGGAATTAAGTCATTTTGGCCTCGTGAAGGAGAAAGCATCGCTCTAGCTCGGGGGAGGCTCAAGTCAATGTTATATTCATGCCCCAGTCATGAGCTCTCTAGAGAAATTATAATTCAGAATTTTTATGCTCGGCTTTCTTGTGATGATCAATCCATGCTCGATACCTCTTGTACTGTTTTTTTATGAAGAAGACTATTGAATTTAGATGGGATCTTTTAGAAAGAATTGAATGCAACTCTGAAGATTGGGAACTCGATGAAGGTAAAGAGTCAGGTATTAAGCTTAAGTTTGATTGTGTTAAATCTTTTATGAATACCGATGCTTTTCACAAGTTTAGCACTAAATATGGACTTGACTCTGAGGTAGTAGCCTCTTTCTGTGAATCATTTGCTAATCATGTTGATCTCCCTAAAGAAAAGTGGTTTAAATATCATCCCCCTATTAAAGAAGAAATTAAAGAACCAGTCATAGCTAAATATGAAACTATATTTACAATGTTGACCCATTTGTTACTACTACTTATATTGAAAAGCCACCTTTCCCTTTTAAGATAAAGGAACATGCTAATGTTTCAACTGTGGTTCGCAAAAGTAATATTAGAGCACCTAAACCTGCTGAAAAAATAAAAGTAGAACCTAGTGTTGCTATGGCTAATGATCTTCTGGTCGAAAATATTGATGGGAATGTTAGTTACTTCTGTGATAAAGCTGCTAGAATTGCCAAACCTGATGAAAAAGATAAACATAGACCTGTTGTTGGCATGCCTGTTGTCTCAGTTAAAATAGGAGATCATTGTTATCATGGTTTATGTTATTTATGTGCTAGCGTGAGTGTTATTCTTTTTACCTTATTCCAAGAAATTATGAATGACATAGCACCCGCTGAAATAGAAGACATAGATGTTACTATTAAACCTTCTAATAGAGACACCATCACACCACTTGGAATTGTTAGAGATATTGAAGTCTTGTGTGGGAAAATAAAATACCCTACTGATTTTCTAGTTCTTGGTCCCCCATAAGACGACTTCTGTCCCAGTATCTTTGGTAGACCTTTCTTGAACACTGTCAACGCCACTATAGATTGTCATAAACAAATTGTCAGTGTTCTCTTTGGTGATGAGTCTCATGAATTTAATTTTTCCAAGTTTAATAGACAACCTCATAAGAAGGAATTACCTAGTAAGGATGAAATAATTGGTCTTGTTTTTATTGTCGTACCTCCTACAGATCCACTAGAACAATATTTGCTAGACCATGAAAATGATATGCACATGCACGAAAGAAATGAGATAGATAAAATTTTCTTTGAACAACGACCTATGCTTAAACACAATTTTCCTGTTGAAACTCTAGGAGGCCCTCCTCCACCTATAGGTGACCCTGTGTTTGAATCGAAACAACTGCCTGACACTTTGAAATATGCTTATCTCGATGAGAAAAAGATATATCATGTTATTATTAGTGCTAACTTTTAGAGCACGAAGAAGAAAGATTATTAAAAATTCTGAAGAAGCACCTTGCTGCTATTGGATATACTCTTGATGATCTTAAGGGCATTAGTCCCACTCTCCGTCAGCACAAAATTAATATGGAACCTGATGCTAAACCCGTTGTTGATCATTAACGACATTTGAACCCTAAGATGAAGAAGTGGTAAGAACTGAAATATTAAAGCTTCTGGAAGCAGGTATAATCTATCCCATAGCTGATAGTAGATGGGTAAGTCCCATTCATTGCGTCCCTAAGAAAGGAGGTATTACCGTTGTTCCCAATGATAAAAATGAACTCATTCCACAAAGAATTGTTACTGGCTATAGAATGGTAATCGATTTTAGAAAATTAAATAAAGCAACTAGAAAAGATCATTACCCTTTCCCTTTTATTGATCAAATGCTAGAATAATTATCAAAGCACACACACTTTTGCTTTCTCGATGGATATTCTGGTTTTTCTCAAATACCTGTTTCACAACGTGATCAAGAGAAAACCACTTTTACTTTCCCTTTTGGAACTTATGCTTATAGACGTTTGCCTTTTGGTTTTTGCAATGCACCTGCTACCTTTCAAAGATGTATGACTGCTATATTCTCCGACTTTTGTGAAAAGATTGTTGAGGTTTTCATGGATGATTTTTCTGTTTATGGAACTTCTTTTGATGATTGCTTGAGCAACCTTGATAGAGTTTTGAAGAGATGTGAGAAAACTAGTCTCGTCTTGAATTGGGAGAAGTGCCACTTTATGGTTAATGAAGGTATTGTCTTGGGGCATAAAGTTTTTGAACGAGGTATTGAGCTGGATCAAGCTAAAGTTGATGCAATTGAGAGAATGCCATGTCCTAGAGATATTAAAGGTATTCATAGTTTTCTCGGTCATGCTGGTTTCTATAGGAGGTTTATCTAAGACTTTTCTAAAATTTCTAGGCCTCTTACTAATCTTTTACAAAAGGATGTTCCATTTGTTTTTATGATGATTGTGTAGAAGCCTTTGAAACAATTAAGAAAGCCTTAACTTCTGCACCTATCGTTCAACCTCCTGAATGGAATTTGCCTTTTGAAATTATTTGTGATGCTAGTGATTATGTTGTTGGTGCTGTGCTAGGACAAAGAGTTGATAAAAAATTAAATGTTATTCATTATGCTAGCAAAACTCTAGACAGTGCCCAAAGAAATTATGCTACCACTGAAAAAGAATTTTTAGCAGTTGTGTTTGCCTGTGATAAATTCAGATCTTACATTGTTGATTCTAAAGCTATTGTTCACACCGATCATGCTGCTATTAAATATCTTATGGAAAAGAAAGATGCTAAACCTAGACCCATTAGGTGGGTTCTCTTGCTACAAGAATTTGATTTACATATTATAGATAGAAAAGGAGCTGAGAACCCCGTTGCTGACAACTTGTCTAGGTTAGAAAATATTCTTGATGACCCACAACCTATTGATGATAGTTTTCCTGATGAGCAATTAGCTGCAATAAATGTTTCTAATAACACTCCTTGGTATGCTGACTATGCTAATTACATTGTTGCTAAATATATACCACCTAGTTTCTCATACCAGCAAAAGAAAAAGTACTTTTATGATTTAAGACATTACTTTTGGGATGACCCACATCTTTCTATGGAAGGAGTAGATGGTATTATTAGACGTTGTGTACCTGAGCATGAACAGGAACAAATTTTACGAAAATGTCACTCCGAAGCTTATGGAGGGCATCATGCGGGATAGAGCTGCTCACAAGGTTTTGCAATCTGGTTTTATTGGCCTACTCTCTCCAAGGATGCCCGTAAGTTTGTTTTATCTTGTGATGAATGTCAAAGAATTGGTAATATCGATAAGCGTCAATAAATGCCTATGAATTATTCACTTGCTGTTGAACCATTTGATGTTTGGGGTTTTGATTATATGGGACCATTTCCTTCCTCTAATGGGTATATACTTATTTTGGTTGCTGTTGATTATGTTACTAAGTGGGTAGAAGCTATTCCAACTAGTAGTGCTGATCATAACACTTCCATTAAAATGCTTAAAGAAGTTATTTTCCCAAGGTTTGGAGTCCCTAGATATTTAATGACCGATGGTGGTTCACACTTTATTCATGGTGCTTTCCGTAAAATGCTTGCTAAATATGATGTTAACCATAGAATTGCATCACCCTATCATCCTCAATCTAGCGGTCAAGTTGAACTTAGCAACAGAGAAATAAAATTAATTTTACAAAAAAATTAATAGGTCCCGAAATAATTGGTCTAAGAAATTGGATGATGCACTTTGGGCCTACAGAACAACATATAAAAATCCTATGGGTATGTCTCCCTACAAAATGGTTTGTAGAAAAGCCTGTCATTTGCCTCTAGAGTTGGAACACAAAGCATATTGGGCAATTAAAGAACTCAACTATGATTTCAAACTTGCCGGTGAAAAGAGGTTATTTGCTATCAGCTCACTAGATGAGTGGAGAACCCAAGCTTATGAAAATGCCAAGTTGTTTAAAGAAAAAGTTAAAAGATGGCATGACAAAAGAATCCAAAAACGTGAGTTTAAAGTTGGAGAATATGTTCTTTTGTACAACTCTCGTTTCAGATTCTTTGCAGGAAAACTTCTCTCTAAATGGGGAGGACCATATATCATCGAGGAGGTTTACCGCTCTGGAGCTATTAAAATAAATAATGCCGAAGGTACCAACCCGAAGGTGGTCAATGGGCAAAGAATTAAACACTATATCTCAGGTACACCTATTAATGTTGAAAGCAATATTATTCAAACCATGACACCGAAGGAACACATAAAGGAAACCTTCCGGAACACTCTAGAATAACTAAAAAAAGAGGAGGTACATGATACAGTAAGTAAACGGACTCCGAAAAATTCACAAAAATATTTTCTATTAGTTTTGGAATATTTTAAAAATTAGGAAAATAAGAAACAACCAGGAAGGCACCCGAGGGGGGTACAAGACACCAGGGTGCGCCTTGGCCCCCTAGCGCACCCATGTGGGTTGTGCCCACCTTGGGAACCTTCCCGACTCCATTTTCCTCCCATTTGCTTGTTTCCCAAGATGAAAAATCTTTATATACCCCCCGAACGTATTGACCACCGTATCGCGAAGAAATCTCCTGTTCTTCTTTCTTGCTATTCTCTCAGATCTGTTAAGCCAAGCATCATGTCTTCTCCCTCCTCCAACAAAGTAGAAGAGGATGCTTGGTTGATGAAGATGGAATTAAAGGGAGTGGAGCCAGAAAAGACCTTCAAGGATAACAAGGTCAAAGAAGTCGAAGGAGATCAAGTTCCAGGAGAGGGGCATGTCGTCCCAGCAGCAGAAGAAGAGGATATCCTTCAGCCTTACTATGATTATCTTACCCCTACTGAAATTGAGGCTTTTAGGATCATCGAAACGGTCTGTGTTCAAAATAAATATCTCACCCGTGAAAATATTCTGTTGCAAGAGCATGTCATCGCCCTCCGTAGCATCATCCGTAGATTGGAGTATCTCCTGAGCCTGAAGTGTGACGCTACTACCTCATCACCACCACCACCACATTCTTCATCACCAAAGGAGACTTGATTTCATGGTATGGACACTCCCCTTGTCTTTTGCCAAGCTTGGGGGAGGTGTCCCGGTATTGTATCACCACCACTATCTTTTCTTTCATCTATTTTAGTCCGATCTTTAGTTTTCCTATGATTTAGATGAATAAAAGTTTAGTTCGATCCTTTCTTTTCGAATGTTTGCTTAGTAATCTATCCATCGATGTAATCATGTGCGAGATATATAATAAAGAGTAGTTTGAGTTTTATTTCTTTACTTTAATATTTCAATAAAAGAAAGGAAAATAATTGAAAAGATCATATGCTGATCTTATGGTAAGTAATAACATCACATAAGGAAAAGTATAAGTGATAAAATTTATTGGATATTTACAAACATAGCATTGGTCAATGATGCAATTCATGAAACAATTAATAAGGGAAGAGCATATTCGCATGCAAATGCACTATCTTGGACATATTTTATGATTGTGAGCCCCATTAAATATTTTGTGTCAAAATAGTTGACTTTGGACAAGGAAGAAAACGTAATGATTTATGTTTGTTCATATTCACATAGAAGTTATATTGTCATAGATCCTTCAACATGTGGTGCTTGCTCAATATCTTTTCTAGCCAAAAACTCCGTACTTAGTAGAGATACTACTTGTGCATCCAAAACCCTTAACCTAAATCTTATTTTGAGAGTCCACCATACCTACCTATGGATTGAGTAAGATCCTTCAAGTAAGTTGTCATCGGTGCAATAAGGCAATAAAAATTGCTTCTAAATGTGTTGCATCATTTAGTGTAAGAGAAAATTGAGCATTGTACGAACTTGTGATGGCAAAATAATAAAAGCGACAGACTACATAATAAAGGTTGCCATCATAAGGGGCAATATAACATGACGTTCTTTTGCATTAAGGGATTTTCATAAAAACAAATAAGCGCATGATAACCTCTGCTTCCCTCTGCGAAGGGCCTATTTTTTACTTTTATGCATTTACTTTTATGTAAGAGTCAAAGTATTCTTCACTATTCCTTTTTATTTTCTCCTTTTGCAAGCATCATGTGGTGAGGAAGGATCTAGGCACATATATCTAGTTGGATATGAGTGAGCATGAGTTATTATTGTTGATCACCCTTGAGGTGAATACATTGGGAGGCAAAACTATAAGCCCCTATCTTTCTATGTGTCTGGTTGAAACTTTTTGTTCATGGGTATGCTGTGAGTGTTAGCAATCATAGAAGATTAAATGATGGTTGAGTATGTGGACTTGCCTAAAGGCTCCGATATGTGACCCTTCCTGAATTGTAGTTGCAAAGTTGACCGAGAACTTAGTTTGTTGGTTTCCAATAAGGTTTATGTTTATACTTCAATGTTGTGATGAATTGTTACTTGTTCATGAGAAGTTATATGATAAAAGTAATTTGATAAAGTTTATATTAAAAGTTCTTTTTTGTTATAATAATATGCGTCATGCTTCTATGTTTGTATTTTGTTTTTATCAACACCTCTCTCTCTAAGCATGTGGACATGTTTTTCGATTTCAGTTATTCGCTTGTGGACAAACGAGGTCTAAGCTTGGGGGAGTTGATACGTCCATTTTGCATCATGTTTTCCTACTGTTATATAATTTTTTATGCACAATAATGCTTTTGGGAGTAATTCTAATGCCTTTTCTCTCATAATATTCAAGGTTTGCACAAAGAGGGAGAATACCAGCGGCTGGAATTCTGGTCCTAAAAAAGCTACGTCAGAGTTACCTATCCTGCACATCTCCAAATGAGCTGAAAATTTACGGAGAATTGTTTTACAATGTATGAAGAATAATGGAGCAAATAACTACCAAAGGGGGCCCAACAGGTGGGCACAACCCAGCTGGACGTGCCAGGGAGCCCAGGTGCGCCCTGGTGGGTTGTGCCCTCCTTGGCCCACCTCCGGTGCCCCTCTTCTGGTATATAATTCATTTTGACCTAGAAAAAAAATAAGGGGAGGACTTTCGGGTCGAAGCGCCGCCGTCTCGAGGCGGAACTTGGCAGGAGCACTTTTGCCCTCCGGCGGAGCGATTCCGCCGGGGGAACTTCCTCCCGGAGGGGGAAATCATCGTCATCATCATCACCAATAACTCTCCCATCTTTGGGAGGGCCATCTCCATCAACATCTTCAACAACACCATCTCATCTCAAACCCTAGTTCATCTCTTGTATTCAATCTTTGTATCGGAACCTTAGATTGGTACTTGTGGGTGACTAGTAGTGTTGATTACATCTTGTAGTTGATTACTATATGGTTTATTTGGTGGAAGATTATATGTTCAGATCCATTATGCTATTTAATACCGCTCTGATCTTGAGCATGATTATCATTTGTGAGTAGTTACTTTTGTTCTTGAGGTCACCGGAGAAATCATATTGCAAGTAATCATGTGAACTTGATATGTTTGTTCGATATTTTGATGATATGTGTGTTGTGGTTCCCTTAGTGGTGTCATGTGAAAGTCCACGACATGGCACTTCACCATATTTGGGCCTAAGGGAATGCATTGTGGAGTAGTTATTAGATGATGGGTTGCTAGAGTGACAGAAGCTTAAACTCTAGTTTATGCGCTACTTCCTAAGGGACTGATTTGGATCCAAAAGTTTAATGCTATGGTCAGATTTTATCTTAATACTTTTCTCGTAGTTGGAGATGCTTGCGAGGGGGTTAATCATAAGTAGGAGGTTTGTTCAAGTAAGAACAACACCTAAGCACCGGTCCACCCACATATCAAATTATCAAAGTGGCGAACACGAATCAAACCAACATGATGAAAGTGATATGGTGAAATTCCCGTGTACCCTCAAGAACACTTTGCTTATCATAAGAGACCGTTTTGGCATATCCTTTGCCACAAGAGGATTGGGCTACCTTGCTGCACTTTATTTACCGTTACCGTTACTTGCTCGTTTCAAATTATCTTGCTATCAAACTACCTGTTACCGACTGCTACCTCTTGAGCACTGCGTTGGTTTTCCCTTGAAGAGGAAAGGGTGATGCAGTAAAGTAGCATAAGTATTTCCCTCAGTTTTTGAGAACCAAGGTATCAATCCAGTAGGAGACCACGCTTGAGTCCCACGCACCTACACAAACAAATAAGAACCTCGCAACCAACGCGATAAAGGAGTTGTCAATGCCTTCACGGTCACTTACGAGAGTGAGATCTGATAGAGATGATAAGATAATATTTTTGGTATTTTTATGGTAAAGAGTAAAAGTAAAGAAAGAAAAATAAACGGTAATAGAAATAGCTTGTTGACGGGAGATTAATATGATAGAAAATAGACCCGGGGGCCATAGGTTTCACTAGTGGCTTCTCTCAAGATAGCATAAGTATTACGGTGGGTAAACGAATTACTGTCGAGCAATTGATAGAATTGAGCATAGTTATGAGAATCTCTAGGTATGATCATGTATATAGGCATCACGTCCGTGACAAGTAGACCGACTCCTGCCTGCATCTACTACTATTACTCCACACATCGACCGCTATCCAGCATGCATCTAGAGTATTAAGTTCATAAGAACAGAGTAACGCCTTAAGCAAGATGACATGATGTAGAGGGATAAACTCATGCAATATGATATAAACCCCATCTTTTTATCCTCGATGGCAACAATACAATACGTGTCGTTTCCCCTACTGTCACTGGGATCGAGCACCGCAAGATTGAACCCAAAGCTAAGCACTTCTCCCATTGCAAGAAAGATCAATCTAGTAGGCCAAACCAAACTGATAATTCGAAGAGACTTGCAAAGATAACCAATCATACATAAAAGAATTCAGAGGAGATTCAAATATTGTTCATAGATAATCTTGATCATAAACCCACAATTCATCGGATCTCGACAAACACACCGCAAAAGAAGAGTTACATCAAATAGATCTCCAAGAGAATCGAGGAGAACTTTGTATTGAGATCCAAAGAGAGAGAAGAAGCCATCTAGCTAATAACTATGGACCCGAAGGTCTGAGGTAAACTACTCACACATCATCGGAGAGGCTATGGTGTTGATGTAGAAGCCCTCCATGATCGACGCCCCCTCCGGCAGAGCGCCGGAAAAGGCCCCAAGATGGGATCTCACGGGTACAGAAGGTTGCAGTGGTGGAAATAGGGTTTTGGCTCCGTCTCTGATGGTTTGGGGGTACGTAGGTATGTATAGGAGGAAGAAGTAGGTCGGTGGAGTCACGAGGGGCCCACGAGGGTGGAGGGCGCGCCCAGGGGGTAGGCGCGCCCCCTACCTCGTGGCTTCCTCGTTAGTTGCTTGACGTCCACTCCAAGTCCTCTGGATCACGTTTATTCTGAAACTCACGTTCCTGAAGGTTTCATTCCGTTTGGACTTCGTTTGATATTCTTTTTCTGCGAAACACTGAAATAGGCAAAAAAAACAGCAATTTGTGCTGGGCCTCCGGTTAATAGGTTAGTCCCAAAAATAATATAAAAGTGTATAATAAAGCCCATTAAACATCCAAAACAAAATATAATATAGCATGGAACAATAAAAAATTATAGATATGTTGGAGATGTATCACCGACTATTTCAGTGCTTGCAGAAAACACCTTGCTGAAAACCACTAGTCATTTCCTTCTGCTCCTCGTCGGGTTCGACACTCTTACTTATCGAAAGGACTACGATTGATCCCCTATACTTGTGGGTCATCAGCTTAACGCTCCTATATCAACCCACCCTACTAACCCAACACCGCACTCAAACCCTCTCTGTTTCACCACCTCTCCTCTTCAACCTCTCTGTTCACTGGTGCGTGTCGGTCTTAAACAAACGGTTTAAAACCCCTTTCCGTGACGGCACGTGGAACCGTCTCCAAATGAGTGTGGGCAAGAGGGGGGGGTACTTCCCAAACGACCCAGAAACCGTCGGGGATATGGCCTCCTGGCACACACGTTCGGCAAAATGAGGTCGTGTGCGACCGGCAAGCGCTCAAATACGGAAATACGTACAGTAGAGCTAAAAAATACAATTAAACGGCGAAATTGTTTCCGGTCGCAAGTACATCCCACGCAGTCAGTCCCCGCTAAACGTTTCCGTTCGTATGCACATCCCACACAGTCGGTCTAAGGAAAACGTTTCTGTTCATAGGTACATCACACACAATTTTTCCCGTTAAATCGTTTGTGTTATTGAATGTAGCACACACGGTCCGTAGAAGAAACTGTGTGGCAAAGGCTGTCCATGACACACAATTTTTATGTGGTAAACGTTTGCGCAAGGTGGCCTAACGCAAACATTTTTCAAGAGAAAGTCGTGTGTGATTGTTCATTGATCCAACACGGTTTATTCCTAGAAACTGTGTGCATTGCCTGAGGTCATCGCCCACGGTATTTTTTCAACAACCGTTTGCAATATCAAAACCCAATTAGCAGGCTAATTCACCATTAGTAGGATAATTGACCTATTATGAATAATCCATTTATTAATCTAATTGACATTCATATTAAGCACACAATATATTTCATTTCCATATTAAGGAAGCATAATTTCATAATTGAAATACATCAGAGTACAACATGATATAGCTTCAACACTCAGCTACCCCATTACACAACTGCACCAGCAGCAAGTTCCACATGCAACATGTAGAACCTTTCGAAATTAGCATCATAGACGGTATATAGACAAATGCATCTCATCTGGAAAACTGCTGAAGCGAAAGGCGAATATTGAGCCTTCATTCATGTTGAAGGTCTTTGCAACTTTAGGCCAGTGCCTGTGGATGATTGACCGTCCGTCCTTCGACCTCTTCAGGAACACTTCAATATTGAACCGTGGGTGTTGTATGAAAACCTTCCTCGCCTCCTGACCATAGAGGTGGTTTGAGAGGTAATCATCAGTGAACTGCTTTGGAAAGGCCTGAAAACAAGGATGTGCATAAATATCTTCTCTATATTGGAAATGGGGCAAAGGAATAAAAGAAAGGCAAGGTATAATAGTTAGTACCATCTTGTAGTGAACTGATGTCTTCTTCATTGTGCAGACAAAGATCTTGTTGTTTTTTGTCGCTAATTTCTTTATCCTAACAATCTTTCCGAGTTTCTTGATTTGATTGATATTCATGGACAACTCATTTCCCCATATGCAAAAAGGGTCGAACAGTGGGTCAAAACCTCAGACAGCAGGACCTACATGTGCAAGACCAAATTGTTAAAAACCAAAATATTAGAATGGTTCCTGCAATTGAACAATAATGTGCTACTAGACAACGGACCATGCACGTGCTAACCTCGATTGTAAACCTTAGTGCTTCCCATTGTTTCCCTGCAACACATAGAAGGTAGTTAGTCATCAGGTTAAGTAAGGGTTTGCATGCTATCAGTAAAATATGTTGATGAAATATAAGGACATTGCAGATTCATCAGATTAATTGAAGCCACACGGAAAACCCATTTACCCAAACGAAGCATGCTTAAGAACTAGGAAATATAGCACTTGCATATGTTTCTCATGTATTAAGTGCAGCCAAATTCGATTTGTTCCTCACATGCACAACAATACAAAATTCTACCCACGACAATTGGACATTGCATTGCAGAATTGAACCAAGCAGTTAACTAAACACCACAACAAATGAACCAAACATTAACTGAGCACCACATTGCATAATATAACATTGAACCAAGTAGTTAACTAAACACCACAACAAATGAACCAAACATTAACTGAGCACCACATTGCACAATATAACATACTCCTAATAGAAGATCAGAGAGTTAACCAAACAGTTAACTACAGCCAATTGTAGCAATTGTATTAGTTTCTCATGTATTTACTATAGCCAAATTCAATTTATTCCTCACATGGTATACAATAACAGAATGCACCCACAATTTTGTAAAGATAAATTCGATTTATTTCTCACATGGAAGGCAATACAAAATTGCAGCCTGAAGAATTGAACATCATATTTGCAGAATTGAACCAAACAGTTAACTGAAGACGACAACTAATTAACAAAACAGTTAATAAGTGAGCACCACACTGCACGACATATAGAACATATACACTAGAGCAACAGATTGCATGGTGAAATTAGATAGCACAATTCACTAGATTTTGTGAAGGAAAGGCAGGAGCAGCACACGCAACGGGTAAACCGAGCATGCTTAACCGGCGTAGCTAGCAATTGGCAAGGTGCTCCTCCAAGATCTGGGGGTTGGCACGAATGGCAGCCATCGTGACCTCATCCGCGCGTGCGGCCGCGATTTGCTTCTCCGCTGCCAAATGCTCCTTGAGGTCCTGGCTATACTGCGTGCACCATGGCATAGGCTGGCGTTTATTTGGTGGAGGGGTTGGTGATTTGGGTGGAAGGTGTCACGCTCGCGCCAACGGTCGGGGCATGTGGGATGTGGAAGGAGGAGGAGGATGGGGGTCGGGTGTGGATTACCTGCCTGGATAGAGGAGGCCGAGCAGCGTGAAGGAGGGTCGCCGGCGAGGAGGCGACGGTGCTGCAAGCAAGGAGTGAAGGTTTCAACTTGGAAAGGAAGGCGGAAAGAGGGGAAATGTGGCTTTTGGTAAGGGGGAGGGGGCTGGGAGGTAGATATTTCCGCGGAAGCCGAAAATTTGGAATCACTTCAGCCAAAAAACTGGCGCACAAAGTGTCATCAGACACGGTCCCTTGTTCAGAACTGTGTACGATATGTGGACATCACAAACGATTCAGATAGCTTAACCCGTGTGTGATGAGTTTGAACGTCAAAAGTTTTGGTTCGAATTTCCATGGTTACAGTGGTCATCCACGTCATTGCATAATTTGGGTACACAAAGGAGACTACATCACACCCACACTTCTTAATCGAGCAAGCTCAGCAATTAAACAGAGGTAGCTGACCTAAACATTACTCTAACAAATTAAAGACCGGCGTTCTTAATTAAACAAAACATAGAGTACTACCACGGCTAGTGCTCGTCGATCTCCGCCGCCGCCTCCATGTCCAGCTCGCGCCCGACGGTCTCCTGGGGAAGGGGCTCCATGGCATCCATCGCACCATACTCGGCAAGCATCTCGCCATCCGCGTCCGCCATCTCTTTGGAAAAGGCCGCCATGAGCAGGGCGTGGGCGGATGCGATCTGGACTTGGACGGGCTCCGTCATCGCAAGGTATGCAGCGGAGGAACGGACGGGTGCTCGAACGCTCTCGACGATTGCCAGCTCTTTGGCTATGGGTTGCCGACCGTTGTCAGAGAAGCTTCGTTCGATTTGTGCGGTGACCGCCAGGAGCTGGGCGTGGGCGGCCTTGACATGGTCGTGGGCGGCCTCCATCAGGGCTAAGGCCGCCGCTGCGGAACGGACAGCTGCTGTGCCGCTCTCGCCAGTTGCTATCCCCGAGGCAGATGTTGCTGCCGCCACCTGAGAAGCAACAGCGACCGTTTGGGCTGCCTTTGCCGCCCGGTCGCAAATTGCGGCCGCGCTCATGCACCTTGTTAGCACGCGCATAGCGGCTGCGGCCGCGCTCTCGCCGGAGTGGGCCACCGAAGTTGTCCTCATGACGCGGGTCCACGTGCCCATCTTTCACCGGCGACGATTGAACAGTGAAATGATATTTGGGGAGCAAGCTAGTGTGCTTGACACGCCGGCTGTGGACGTAGCCGACGCACCTTCTCGCGTAAGCCATAGGCGTAGTATACACCGACGGTGCTGCAAGATATTTTGTACTACATCTCACACGGTTACTGATAATAAACTGTGTGCGATCTACTTGATTTTTCATCTTGATTTGAATTACATAATCGGATCAAAGCGGCAATGGACGGTGTTTGAATTGCTAGACCTTTTATCTGGAGTGAACATGCAACTATATGTGTGTCATAAAAGAATTGGTATTATTCAGGGTTCGTTTGAACATTTTATACATTAAATTGGTTTTCTAGCCATTTCAGGTGAACAATTCAAATTTGAACTACATGCACATGCTCCAGTGCATATAAATTGGTTGAAAATCAAATCTGTGTCCTTGGGTGCATGCTTAGGTCCCATGCAAGAAATGGGAATGAATTTCAAACACCATGGCACCGTTGATTGCCGGCAAAACATTGAGATGCCTGGTTTTTAAATTCTAGTAAATACAAAACTCGACTAAAATTCATGAAACTTGGCATGCTATCATGGAGCGGCATCAACATGCCGTGGTACAAATTTTGTCCCATTCGGGGCAGGTTTGGGTATATGCTTCTCACAAACTGGAGCTTCTCACAACAAGCATGATGGTTTTCGGTGGGAACGTCCCACCTTTGTGGACGAAACAAAATCCATTGCCTCTTATTGCTTTCAATTTTTTTCTCGTGTCAACATAGAACGACAGGAGTGTTGTGTGATTTCTTGTGATTTTTCGGGGTTTGTTTGGACATTTTTATGCATTAACTGAGTTTTCAATGCATTTTATGTGCATAATTCAAATTTGAACTACATGCACATGCTCCAGTGGATATAAATTGGTTGAAAAATCAAATCTGTGTCCTTGGGTGCATGCTTTGGTCCCATGCAAGAAATGGGAATGAATTTCAAATACCAGGGCACCGTTGATTGCCGGTAAAACATTGAGATGCCTGGTTTTTAAATTCTAGTAAATCCAAAACTCGTCTGAAATTCATGAAACTTGGCATGCTATCATGGAGCGGCATCAACATGCCGTGGTACAAATTTTGTCCAATTTGGGGCAGGTTTGGGTATATGCTTCTCACAAACCGGAGCTTCTCACAACAAGCATGATGGTTTTCGGTAGGGAACGTCCCACCTTTGTGGACGAAATGATATCCATTGCGTCTTATTGCTTTCAATTTTTTTCTCGTGTCAACATAGAACAACAGGAGTGTTGTGTGATTTTTTGTGATTTTCAGGGTTTGTTTGGACATTTTTATGCATTAACTGAGTTTTCAATGCATTTCAGGTGAACAATTCAAATTTGAACTACATGCACATGCTCCAGTGCATATAAATTGGTTGAAAAATCAAATCTGTGTCCTTGGGTGCATGCTTAGGTCCCATGCAAGAAATGGGAATGAATTTCAAACACCGGGGCACCGTTGATTGCCGGCAAAACATTGAGATGCCTGGTTTTTAAATTCTAGTAAATACAAAACTCGACTAAAATTCATGAAACTTGGCATGCTATCATGGAGCGGCATCAACATGCCGTGGTACAAATTTTGTCCCATTCGGGGCAGGTTTGGGTATATGCTTCTCACAAACCGGAGCTTCTCACAACAAGCATGGGGGTTTTCGGTAGGGAACGTCCCACCTTTGTGGACGAAACGATGTCCATTGCCTCTTATTGCTTTCAAATTTTTTTCTCGTGTCAACATAGAACAACAGGAGTGTTGTCTGATTTTTTGTGATTTTTCGGGGTTCGTTTGGACATTTTATGCATTAACTGAGTTTTCAATGCATTTTATGTGCGTATTCAAATTTGAACTACATGCACATGCTCCAGTGCATATAAATAGGTTGAAAAATCAAATCTGTGTCCTTGAGTGCATGCTTTGGTCCCATGCAAGAAATGGGAATGAATTTCAAACACCGGGGCACCGTTGATTGCCGGTAAAACATTGAGATGCCTGGTTTTTAAATTCTAGTAAATCCAAAACTCGTCTGAAATTCATGAGACTTGGCATGCTATCATGTAGCGGCATCAACATGCTGTGGTACAAATTTTGTCCAATTTGGGGCAGGTTTGGGTATATGCTTCTAACAAACCGGAGCTTCTCACAACAAGCATGATGGTTTTCGGTAGGGAACGTCCCACCTTTGTGGACGAAACGATATCCATTGCCTCTTATTGCTTTCAAATTTTTTTCTCGTGTCAACATAGAACAATAGGAGTGTTGTGTGATTTTTTGTGATTTTTCGGGGTTCGTTTGGACATTTTTATGCATTAACTGAGTTTTCAATGCATTTTATGTGCATAATTCAAATTTGAACTACATGCACATGCTCTAGTGCATATAAATTGGTTGAAAAATCAAATCTGTGTCCTTGGGTGCATGCTTAGGTCCCATGCAAGAAATGGGAATGAATTTCAAACACCGGGGCATTGTTTATTGCCGGCAAAACATTGAGATGCCTCGTTTTTAAATTCCAGTAAATCCAAAACTCGTCTGAAATTCATGAAACTTGGCATGCTATCATGGAGCGGCATCAACATGCCTTGGTACAAATTTTGTCCCATTTGGGGCAGGTTTGGGTATATGCTTCTCACAAACCGGAGCTTCTCACAACAAGCATGATGGTTTTCGGTAGGGAACGTCCCACCTTTGTGGACAAAACGATATCCATTGCCTCTTATTGCTTTCAATTTTTTTTCTCGTGTCAACATCGAACAACAGGAGTGTTGTGTGATTTTTTGTGATTTTTCAGGGTTCGTTTGGACCTTTTTATGCATTAACTGAGTTTTCAATGCATTTCAGGTGAACAATTCAAATTTGAACTACATGCACATGCTCCAGTGCATATAAATTGGTTGAAAAATCAAATCTGTGTCCTTGGGTGCATGCTTAGGTCCCATGCAAGAAATGGTAATGAATTTCAAACACCAGGGCACCGTTGATTGCCGGCAAAACATTGAGATGCCTCCTTTTTAAATTCTAGTAAATACAAAACTCGACTGAAATTCATGAAACTTGGCATGTTATCATGGAGCGGCATCAACATGCCGTGGTACAAATTTTGTCCCATTCGGGGCAGGTTTGGGTATATGCTTCTCACAAACCGGAGCTTCTCACAACAAGTATGATGGTTTTCGGTAGGGAACGTCCCACCTTTGTGGACGAAACGATATCCATTGCCTCTTATTGCTTTCAATTTTTTTCTTGTGTCAACATAGAACTACAGGAGTGTTGTGTGATTTTTTGGGATTTTTCGGGGTTTGTTTGGACATTTTTATGCATTAACTGAGTTTTCAATGCATTTTATGTGCATAATTCAAATTTGAACTACATGCACATGCTCCAGTGGATATAAATTGGTTGAAAAATCAAATATGTGTCCTTGGTTGCATGCTTTGGTCCCATGCAAGAAATGCGAATGAATTTCAAACACCGGGGCATCGTTGATTGCCGGTAAAACATTGAGATGCCTGGTTTTTAAATTCTAGTAAATCCAAAACTCGTCTGAAATTCATGAAACTTGGCATGCTATCATGGAGCGGCATCAACATGTCGTGGTACAAATTTTGTCCCATTTGGGGCAGGTTGGGTATATGCTTCTCACAAACCGGAGCTTCTCACAACAAGCATGATGGTTTTTGGTAGGGAACGTCCCACCTTTGTGGACGAAACAATATACATTGCCTCTTATTGCTTTCAATTTTTTTTCTCATGTCAACATAGAACAACAGGAGTGTTGTGTGATTTTTTGTGATTTTTCGGGGTTCGTTTCGACATTTTGATGCATTAACTGAGTTTTCAATGCATTTTATGTGCATAATTCATATTTGAACTACATGCACATGCTCCAGTGCATATAAATTGGTTGAAAAATCAAATCTATGTCCTTGGGTGCATGCTTAGGTCCCATGCAAGAAATGAGAATAAATTTCAAACACCGGGGCACCGTTGATTGCCGGCAAAACATTGAGATGCCGTATTTTTGAATTCTAGTACATCCAAAACTCGTCTGAAATTCATGAAACTTGGCATGCTATCATGGAGCGGCATCAACATGCCTTGGTACAAATTTTGTCCCACTTGGGGTAGGTTTGGGTATATGCTTCTCACAAACCGGAGCTTCTCACAACAAGCATGATGGTTTTCGGTAGGGAACGTCCCACCTTTGTGGACAAAACGATATCCATTGCCTCTTATTGCTTTCAAACTTTCTTTCTCGTGTCAACATAGAACAACAGGAGTGTTTTGTGATTTTTCAGGGTTCGTTTGGACATTTTTATGCATTAACTGAGTTTTCAATGCATTTCAGGTGAACAATTCAAATTTGAACTACATGCACATGCTCCAGTGCATATAAATTGGTTGAAAAATCAAATCTGTGTCCTTGGGTGCATGCTTAGGTCCCATGCAAGAAATGGGAATGAATTTCAAACACCGAGGCACCGTTGATTGCCGGCAAAACATTGAGATGCCTAGTTTTTAAATTCTAGTAAATCCAAAACTCGACTTAAATTCATGAAACTTGGCATGCTATCATGGAGCGGCATCAACATGCCGTGGTACAAATTTTGTCCCATTTGGGGTAGGTTTGGCTATATGCTTCTCACAAACCGGAGCTTCTCACAACAAGCATGATGGTTTTCGGTGGGGAACGTCCCACCTTTGTGGATGAAACGATATCCATTGCCTCTTATTGCTTTCAATTTTTTTTCTCGTGTCAACATAGAACAACAGGAGTGTTGTGTGATTTCTTGTGATTTTTCGGGGTTCGTTTGGACATTTTTATGCATTAACTGAGTTTTCAACGCATTTTATGTGCATAATTCAAATTTGAACTACATGCACATGCTCCAGTGGATATAAATTGGTTGAAAAATCAAATCTGTGTCCTTGGGTGCATGCTTTGGTCCCATGTTAGATATGGGAATGAATTTCAAACACCAGGGCACCGTTGATTGCTGGCAAAACATTGAGATGCCTGCTTTTTAAATTCTAGTAAATCCAAAACTCGTCTGAAATTCATGAAACTTGGCATGCTATCATGGAGCGGCATCAACATGTCGGGGTACAAATTTTGTCCCATTTGGGGCAGGTTTGGGTATATGCTTCTCACAAACCGGAGCTTCTCACAACAAGCATGATGGTTTTCGGTAGGGAACGTCCCACCTTTGTGGTCGAAACGATATCCATTACCTCTTATTGCTTTCTAACTTTTTTTCTCGTGTCAACATCGAACAACAGGAGTGTTGTGTGATTTTTTGTGATTTTTCAGGGTTTGTTTGGACATTTTTATGCATTAACTGAGTTTTCAATGCATTTAAGCTGAACAATTCAAATTTGAACTACATGCACATCCTGCAGTACATATAAATTTGTTGAAAAATCGAATCCGTGTCCTTGGGTGCATGCTTAGGTCCCATGCAAGAAATGGGAATGAATTTCAAACACCAGGGCACCGTTTATTGCCGGCAAAACATTGAGATGCCTCGTTTTTAGATTCTAGTAAATACAAAACTCGACTGAAATTCATGAAACTTGGCATGCTATCATGGAGCGGCATCAACATGCCGTGGTACAAATTTTGTCCCATTCGGGGCAGGTTTGGGTATATGCTTCTCACAAACCGGAGCTTCTCACAACAAGCATGATGGTTTTCGGTAGGGAACATCCCACCTTTTTGGACGAAACGATATCCATTGCCTCTTATTGCTTTCAATTTTTTTCTCGTGTCAACATAGAACAACAGGAGTATTGTGTGATTTTTTGTGATTTTTCGGGGTTTGTTTGGACATTTTTATGCATTAACTGAGTTTTCAATGCATTTTATGTGCATAATTCAAATTTGAACTACATGCACATGCTCCAGTGGATATAAATTGGTTGAAAAATCAAATCTATGTCCTTGGGTGCATGCTTTCGTCCCATGCAGGAAATGGGAACGAATTTCAAACACCGGGGCATCGTTGATTGCCGGTAAAACATTGAGATGCCTGGTTTTAAAATTCTAGTACATCCAAAACTCGTCTGAAATTCATGAAACTTGGCATGCTATCATTCAGCGGCATCAACATGCCGTGGTACAAATTTTGTCCCATTTGGGGCAGGTTTGGGTATATGCTTCTCACAAGCCGGAGCTTCTCACAACAAGCATGATGGTTTTCGGTAGGGAACGTCCCACCTTTGTGGACGAAACGATAACCATTGCCTCTTATTGCGTTCAAATTTTTTTCTCGTGTCAACATAGAACAACAGGAGTGTTGTGTGATTTTTGGTGATTTTTCGGGGTTCGTTTCGACATTTTTATGCATTAACTGAGTTTTCAATGCATTTTATGTGCATAATTCATATTTGAACTACATGCACATGCTCCAGTGCATATAAATTGGTTGAAAAATCTAATCTATGTCCTTGGGTGCATGCTTAGGTCCCATGCAAGAAATGAGAATGAATTTCAAACACCGGAGCACCGTTGATTGCCGGCAAAACATTGAGATGCGTGTTTTTGAATTCTAGTAAATCCAAAACTCGTCTGAAATTCATGAAACTTGGCATGCTATCATGGAGCGGCATCACCATGCCTTGGTACAAATTTTGTCCCATTTGGGGCAGGTTTGGGTATATGCTTCTCACAAACCGGAGCTTCTCACAACAAGCATGATGGTTTTCGGTAGGGAACGTCCCACCTTTGTGGACAAAACGATATCCATTGCCTCTTATTGCTTTCAAACTTTTTTTCTCGTGTCAACATAGAACAACAGGAGTGTTTTGTGATTTTTCAGGGTTCGTTTGGACATTTTTATGCATTAACTGAGTTTTCAATGCATTTTAGGTGAACAATTCAAATTTGAACTACATGCACATGCTCCAGTGCATAAAATTGGTTGAAAAATCAAATCTGTGTCCTTGGGTGCATGCTTAGGTCCCATGCAAGAAATGGGAATGAATTTCAAACACCGAGGCACCGTTGATTGCCGGCAAAACATTGAGATGCCTAGTTTTTAAATTCTAGTAAATCCAAAACTCGACTGAAATTCATGAAACTTGGCATGCTATCATGGAGCGCCATCAACATGCCGTGGTACAAATTTTGTCCCATTTGGGGCAGGTTTGGGTATATGCTTCTCACAAACCGGAGCTTCTCACAACAAGCATGATGGTTTTCGGTGGGGAACGTCCCACCTTTGTGGACGAAATGATATCCATTGCCTCTTATTGCTTTCAATTTTTTTTCTCGTGTCAACATAGAACAACAGGAGTGTTGTGTGATTTCTTGTGATTTTTCGGGGTTCGTTTGGACATTTTTATGCATTAACTGAGTTTTCAACGCATTTTATGTGCATAATTCAAATTTGAACTACATGCACATGCTCCAGTGGATATAAATTGGTTGAAAAATCAAATCTGTGTCCTTGGGTGCATGCTTTGGTCCCATGTTAGAAATGGGAATGAATTTCAAACACCAGGGCACCGTTGATTGCTGGCAAAACATTGAGATGCCTGGTTTTTATATTCTAGTAAATCCAAAACTCGTTTGAAATTCGTGAAACTTGGCATGCTATCATGGAGCGGCATCAACATGTCGTGGTACAAATTTTGTCCCATTTGGGGCAGGTTTGGGTATATGCTTCTAACAAACCGGAGCTTCTCACAACAAGCATGATGGTTTTCGGTAGGGAACGTCCCACCTTTGTGGACGAAACGATATCCATTGCCTCTTATTGCTTTCAATTTTTTCTCTCGTGTCAACATAGAACAACAGGAGTGTTGTATGATTTTTCAGGGTTCGTTTGGACATTTTTATGCATTAACTGAGTTTTCAATGCATTTTATGTGCATAATTCAAATTTGAACTACATGCACATGCTCCAGTGCATATAAATTGGTTGAAAAATCAAATATGTGTCCTTGGGTGCATGCTTAGGTCCCATGCATGAAATGGGAATGAATTTCAAGCACCAGGGCATTGTTGATTGCCGGCAAAACATTGAGATGCCTGGTTTTTAAATTCTAGTAAATCCAAAATTCTTTTGACCATTCAAATGACGCCCCGTGTCTTGGTTTTAATGTCTGTAGGAGGTGCCGTGCAGACAGCTGCTTGACCTTGGCTGAACGGGAGGCGTGCGAGCGCCGTCCGGTGCGCAGGCTGACCGAGAGGCATGCAAGCTGTCCTTGAGTGTGCAGGCTCACCGGGAAGCGTGCGAGCTGTACACTTCGCAGGCTCACTGGGAAGCGAGCCCTTTGACTTCCATGGCCGCCCGCCTTGCTCGCATCCTCTCCATTAATGGCACCCAAGCCGCAGTTTAATTCGCTTTTTAAATATATAACACTCATCGCAAATGTTTTAGTTTAGAACACCCGTATGCAAACCGAGAGCTTCCCCCGGAAGCCAAGAGAAAATGTGCCGAGCAGGATTTCTCCAGCTCTTGATCGCAAACATTTTAGATAGAACACCCGTATGCAATGTGAGAGCACCGCAGGATTTGTGCATCCCTTCAGCGCAAACGGTTGTTTTGGATGACCCGTGTGCAACCACGTACAAACAATTTGGTAAGATTTGTCAGTCCTTGTAACACTGCGATTTGTCAAAATATGAAGCTAAAAATCACTAGCAGTATCTAATTTTTGCAACTAAAATTTAGTAATTAAGCATAGATTTCATTCATAGGTTAAGCAGTCGCTCTTAATTTATACAAATAGTTCAACTCGACAGCTGAACCGACCAAACTTTTCCCCAATTGTTGCCAACCACGTACTGAAATAGCTAGTTCAACTATATATACTAGCTAATTTTAAGTATGTTGTACAGTTCCACCACATCTATAGTCATATGAACTGAACAAAATAGTCCCTAAATACTACTACTACTACTACTACTACTACTACTACTACTACTACTACTACTACTACTACTACTACTACTACTACTACTACTACTACTACTACTACTACTACTACTGCGGATGGGCTTTGTACTACTTCCGGCTGCCTCTCCTCTGCCGAGCACGCTCAGTAAGAGGCGGCGGCGGAGGAGCCTACCGATGAGCTGGGCACCCGCAATGCGGTGTCTGCCGCTAATGCAGCTTCAGCGACGCTCGCCTCGAACGCCCTCTACCGCTCCAGACGACCCCTCTCGAAGCGGTGGTTCTCCTCATAGATCTCCTGATTCCTCGCCTCTGAGGCGGTGTGTGCCGCTGCCACTGCGGCGGTAAGGCTCTTTGCGTGCTTGACGAGGCGCTCCTCCTCCTCCCGCAGGAACTCGGTGTAGCGCACAAGGTCGTTGTCGCACGTGCGGGCATCCACCTCTGCCTCCCGCCTTCGGGTGGCGGTGGCAGAGCAGGTGATGACCCCGGCGGTCGAGGGTGAGCTGGCGGCCACGGCGGCCGACGACGGGGTGGCGGCCACGACCACCACCTCCCGCCTTTGGGCCGCGGTGGCGGAGCGGGTGATGGCCACTTTGGCCGGCAGTGGGGTGGCGGCCACGACGACCATCTCCCGCCTTCGGGCCGCGACGGCGGAGCGGGCGATGGCCCTAGCTTTCGACGGTGGTGTGGCAGCAACGGCGGCCGGGAACAGCTGCCGATGGGCACCGGCGGCGGAGCGTGTGGTGGGTGTTCCGTGCACACCCAACAGGGACGCCACGCGCACTACACTACGCCAGGGACTGCGCCGCCGCCATGGTGTAGCTTCCCAGCTGGAGCTGTCCTCTGATGATGGCGGAGTGGCTGAGTGACGACGACGGACCGGTGCCATTGGCGAATGTGGGAGAAGCAGACGAGATAAGCTACAGGGATGGAGGGGAAAATGCGACGCAGGACTCGCCGACCGTGAGGGTTTTTATAGCAGGCCGGTAAGCATTAGGATTTTGGGGGATTTGACCAAGTCGGGCGGGAAGCTTGCGCGGGAACCTGTGAGGTTGCGCGGGAACGGGCTCACCGACGATTCATTGGCGCCACCGTTTGGCAAAAAGAACGCCCCACACGCCGCGCAAGCTTGCGTTGTAAACCGTTTGCGGCAGCGGGGTGACAAGATGTCCGAGAGGAGGACGAAAGGCCACGTACACATACGGTTAGTAGAAAAACATTTGCGTTTTAATTACCTATTGTACCACCATCCTGGTTTATAAGTATGATTTAACTAATAAAATACGAATGCATGTCGCCAAAGATTATATAGTTGGATTTTTATTTGAACATAGTTTCAAATTATATAATTTTTAAAACATGCATTAACATTTTGTTGGTTAAATTTGAGGGAAAAGTATGGCATGGAATATAAAGGAGACTAGACTAGACGGAGGTGGTACCACACGGCCGCTCTCTACGCAGCGATGCAACTGTCGGTCGGCTTGTAGGCGACCATTTGCTGCGTGTTCAACTGCTCCATGCGTGTGGTTGCTTGCGGTTCAGGCGGCCGCGGCGCGCTCTGCTCTCGCGTCCCTCCGGGTGCTCTGCCCTCGTCCCACCACGCGCGCTGCCAGTGTTTTGGGCCGGCGCACGATCACGCACGTTCGTGTGCAAGCGATTGCGCTGGGCGCGGCGTGACGATGCAGTTACCCGCTGTAAAAACTGCCATGCGGACGCGCCGAGAATCCACGCCGCCTGGCCCACTTTTATTCTTGCGACCATTTACCTTCATCTCTCATCTCACATGACACAATAAGCACACCCACGAGGACACATACAGAGAGGACATCCAGCGGTTCCAATGGCGCTCCCCGTGGCTCCAATGGCGCTCCCAGCGGCCGACGACGACAATGGCGGGCAGTTCACCACGCATGACGTAGTGGACACCCACATGAGGGGGAAGGCCCTCTTGGTGGTGTACACGAATGATCCGGTCTCGGTGGAGAGCTCCATCCAAACTATGGAGCAGTTCCTTGCCGAGGACAAGTACCGAGTGGTCGGCTTCGACCTCGAGTACACCATCAGTCGTGCCGGGCACGATCAGAAGGTTGTCGTCGCCCAGTTGTGCGTGCGACATGACGTCCTCGTCTACCACTTCCACCTTGCCACAAGGCCTTGCGAGCGTTTCTCCAGGTTTATCAAGAGCTCCGACTAGAGTTTCGCTACGGTGGACACCACCAACGATCTAAAAGCGCTCAAGGTTTCGGACTTGAAATGCCCGAATCATGTCAACATCTAGCACCACTACAAGGTCTGGGGCACCAACAAAAGCAAACCGAACTCCCTGGCTGACCTCGCCTCGGCCATCATCGACCCCTACTACACGAAGATGAAGCAAGAGAGCAATAAGGACAAGAACGTCTGGCATAGTGTGCGCATAAGAGACTGGATGAACAACATGTCAAGTACGCGGCCATGGACGCGTACACAAGCTACGAGATGTACAGGCGGATCGCTGACATGAGGAACTGTCTTCTTCCTGACCCAGACGAGGGATCGAGCCACATAGCAGTGGCGGGAGCGTCACAAGAAGTAGATGACTAGACGATCGTTTCTCCTACTTTAGAATGCATGCAATTGTTTATTGAGGTGTGTGCGAATGATCTGTATAGTCACTTATGTAATTGGATGTTTATTTCAGTTATATATATACATGTTATTCTACTATAGACAGAGCAATTCACACGGCTTATTAGCAGCAATCGTCTGTGTTATTATTGGTCTTCGCACACATTTCAGATTATGGACCTGTTTGCCGCGTATCACACACATCTTGTTCAGTTGAACCGTTTCCATTGTGTTGCCTAATCACACACAGTTCATCCCAGTGAACCGTATGCTGTATATCACACACGCCTTCATCTGGCTGCCCGTTTCTTTTGTGCCTCCTCATCACAAACAGTTCATTGAGCTGAACCATATGCCCTGCATCGCACACATAACTAAATTCGGAACCGTGCTTGATGCATCTGTCATCGCAAACATTTTGCACCTTTTTTGACGGTTTTTTACACCACCGTTTGCGATTATGGCATCGCACACAGTTTGGTCGAAGGGTCTCTGATCGTAGTGTTGCGTTTGGACCATCCTACAGTAGTGGTTTCACCCCCTCTCCCTCGCCATGAACTCCAACTCCAACCCCAACCCTTTCCCCTTGGGCATTGGATGGAGGGCCTTCTTCCTCGGGTGCTTGCTCGATGACCGCACGAAGTTCAAGCATAGATGACATACACAAGGACGTCGATGCTGTGATTAAGAAGGCTACATCGGACGAGCTTAAGACACTGATTCCTGACCTACCAAGGGTGCAATGTCAGTGGCCATCCTGCATTGGGCCATGAATCAGCCAGACTCCGACAACGCTGGACAGAGGGCAAGATGGGCCAAGTACAGGGAGTACAAGGCGCCTCAAGACCAGCGCGCCCCGGTGTACTAGAGTAGGACGTTTGTGTTGCTAGAGGACGACATCGATGAGGTGCAAATGGTGGCCAGGGCGCCGGCGGCACGCGACCGTGCAAGACCCATCGTTCTTGACGAAGATGGTGAGGAAGAGAATAAGATGGCTACCCCCACCCACCCACCCACCCCCCTGCCGCCGCCGCTCGACGCAACTCCAGGGTTACCACGGCTAGATGTAACACCCCGAGAATCATGCTACCGTAATCCTGACCTAATGATGACATGTCAGTTATGTTAGTTAAGCCTAATTTCCCTTGGGTAAAAATCAACCTCAAATTCAAATTCAAAACATAAGTGAAATTCAAAATTTCACAAACATGAAAACTAAAATGTCCATCTTGTGAAAAATATTCCATAACAACTTATGGTGGTGAACCAACATTTTTTTAAAGTGTTTAAATGCCCTAAATAAAAATAAATGGTGGTCTAAGCAATAATTTAAATGCTTTTTAATTTATAAAAAATACTAACCTATTTTATCTAGGTGCCAAACTTTCTGTGGCAGTAGCCTAAATTAAAAAGACTAATTTAGGTGTAAGTTTTATATTTTATATAAAACTATTATGTTTTTAAAAAGAAATGGAAAACATAAAAGAAATAAAAAAGAAAACCAAAAGAAAAGGAAAAGGAGAGGAGAGAGAGGAGCCCCCTGCCCCCTGGGCTACTTGGCCAAAAAGGCCTAGGCGTCACCGCGGGAAGGATAAGGCCGCCACCCCCGCGCCTCCTCGGGTTCCTCTCCTCCCGTGCCCACTCCCACTCGTCCTCTCCCCTCGTCTTCATCGGCCCTTTCCCTCTCAGACGAGCTCATCCAAGCGCTCCCTCAGCGCGCCACCTCCGTTGGTGTGGCCACCAACGGCTGCTCGCCAAGCCGACCTGTCTAGGAGCACCGCCGGGATGGATGATACGTCTCCAACGTATCTATAATTTTTTTATTGTTCCATGCTATTATATTATCTGTTTTGGATGTTTTATATGCATTAATATGCCATTTTATATTATTTTTGGGACTAACCTATTAACCTAGAGCCCAGTGCCAGTTTTTGTTTTTTTCCTTGTTTTTGAGTTTCGCAGAAAAGGAATACCAAACGGAGTCCAAACGGAATAAAACCTTCGCAATGATTTTTCTTGGACCAGAAAACACTCAGGAGACTTGGAGATCAAGTCGGAAGAGACACGAGGCGGCCACAAGGGGGGAGGGCGCGCCCCCTTCCTTGTGGGCCCCCCGTGACTCCACCGACCTACTTCTTCCTCCTATGTATTCACATATATTCCCAAACCCTCAGAAGCATCCACGAAAACACTTTTTCGCCGCCGCAACCTTTGGTGCCCGTGAGATCCCATCTAGGGGCCTTTTCCGGCATCCTGCTAGAGGGGGATTCGATCACGTAGGGCTTCTGCATCAACTCTATTGCGCTTTCGATGAAGCGTGAGTAGTTTACCACAAACCTACAGGTCCATAGCTAGTAGCTAGATGGCTTCTTCTCTCTCTTCGATTCTCAATACCATGTTCTCCTCGATGTTCTTGGAGATCTATCCGATGTAATATTCTTTTACGGTGTGTTTGTCGAGATCCGATGAATTGTGGATTTATGATAAGTTTATCTATGAATATTATTTGAATCTTCTCTGAATTCTTATATGCATGATTTTATATCTTTGTAATTCTCTTCGAACTATCGGTTTGGTTTGGCCAACTAGATTGGTTTTTCTTGCAATGGGAGAAGTGCTTAGCTTTGGGTTCAATCTTGCGGCGTCCTTTCCCAGTGACAGTAGGGGCAGCAAGGCACGTATTGTATTGTTGCCATCGAGGATAAAAAGATGGGGTTTACATCTTATTTCTTGAGTTTATTCCTCTACATCATGTCATCTTACTTAATGTGTTACCCTGTTCTTCACGAACTTAATACTCTAGATGCAGGTAGGAGTCAGTCGATGTGTGGAGTAACAGTAGTAGATGCAGAATCGTTTCGGTCTACTTGACACGGACGTGATGCCTATATTTCATAATCATTGCCTTAGATATCGTCATAAGTAACTTTGCGCTTTTCTATCAATTGCTCGACAGTAATTTTTTCACCAACCATATTATTTGCAGAGAAGCCTCTAGTGAAACCTATGGCCGCCAGGTCTATTTTCCATCATATAAGTTTCTGATCTACTATCTTTTACTTTCCGTTCCATAAACCAAAAACCCAAAAATATTTACTTTATGGTTCGTTTAGTTTCATCTATCTCTATTAGATCTCACTTTTGCAAGTGACCGTGAAGGGATTGACAACCCCTTTATCGCGTTGGGTGCAAGTTGCTTGATTGTTTGTGCAGGTATTAGGTAATTTGTGTGTTGTCTCCTACTGGATTGGTACCTTGGTTCTCTAACCGAGGGAAATACTTATCTCTACTTTGCTGCATCACCCTTTCCTCTTCAAGTGAAAAACCAACGCAAGCTCAAGAAGTAGCAGGAAGAATTTCTGGCGCCGTTGCGAGGGAGATCTATGCCAAATCAAGACATACCAAGTACCCATCATAAATCTCTCATCTCTTGCATTACATTATTCGCCACTTGCCTCTCGTTTTCCTCTCCCCCACTTCTAAAACAATTTTCAAAAAGATTTGCCTTTTTCTTTGCCCTTCTTTCCGTTCGTCTTTTCGTTTGCCCTTATGTCTTACTTGGTTTGTTTGCTTGGCATAATTGTGTATTTTATTCGAAAACAGGAAGCAAAGAGTTTATGGATCCTCATCCACTTGCTAATATTTTTAAGAGATCCAATTATGTTGAACTTGTTGCTAGTGAGTTGAGTGCACTAGACTATCTTTATGAAGTTTTGCTTGAAATTCATGAATCTGAAAATTGTGATGAAGTGTTAAAAGAAGGAATTTATGAAGTGATTCACGATAGCTCCTTGGATGAAAAGCATGATCGCAATGATGTTATTATAAATTCCATTAATGCCAATTGTGCTAATAATATGCAAAACCCTAAGCTTTGGGAGCCTAGTTTCGCTATGTCCACTACTTATTGCAATGATCATGATTGGGGTGATGATGTTTCTTATGATCTTTAAAATTTATTTAAGCCTCATGATGAATATGATATTGATAATAGTGTTTACAATAATATTGAAAGTGGGTTTGGAAGAGTGTCAACTTTAGGAAATAATGATCCTACTACTTTGGAGTTTGATCAATCTTATGAAATTTTTGATAAAAGTGGGCTTGGAGAGGTCATGACTTTAGTTAATGTTAATCCCACTATTTTGGAAGAGTGTCAACTTTGCATGCATGTGGATCATGAAGAGAATATTTTATGTGATAGTTATATTGTCGAATTTGATTATGATCCTACATATAATTATTATTAGAGGGGAAAATATGGTTGAAGAAATTTTCATGTTACTAAATTACCTCTCGTCATGTTGAAATTGCTCTTGCTTCTTTCTTCTTCCTTGCATATGCTAGTTTTTGCTTGCCATGATAATTGGTTTGCTTATAAAATGCCTATTCATAGGAACTATGTTAGACTTAAACTTTATTTTCACATGTTACATGATGCTCTCTTCATATTTCAATTGCTATCTTCCATGTGAGCATCATTAAAATTATCGATGCCTAGCTCAAAGGCTTTAAAGAAAATCGCTTGTTGGGAGACAACCCAATATTTTTATTTTTTGTTTCTATGATATTACACATTATTACCTCTGTAGTAATTGTTTTTGGTGTTTTAATTAGTGTTTGTGCCAAGTAAGACCTTTGGGATAGCTTACGGTGATAGTTGATTTGATCTTGCTGAAAAACAGAGACTTTTGCGGCCAGTCCCAGAATTGTTAAAAATCACAGAAGCATGATAAAATTCTAAAATTCTTACAGAAGATTGATATACAAATTTCCTCTGTTTTCCTAATGTTTCAGAATTTTTTGAGTTACAGAAGTATTTGAACTTTCCAGATTACTACAGACTGTTCTGTTTTGACAGATTCTGTTTTCTATGTGTTGTTTGCTTATTTTGATGAATCTATCGGTAGTATCGGGAGGTATGAACCATGGAAAAGTTGGAATACAGTAGATATTACACCAATATAAATAAAGAATGAGTTCCCAACAATACCAAAAGTGGTGATTTATTTTCTTATACTAACGGAGCTTATCAGATTTTCTGTAGAGTTTTGTGTTGTGAAGTTTTCAAGTTTTGGGTAAGGATTTGATGGACTATGGAATAAGGAGTGGCAAGAGCCTAAGCTTGGGGATGCCCAAGGCACCCCAAGGTAATATTCAAGGGCAACCAAGAGCCTAAGCTTGGGGATGCCCCGGAAGGCATCCCCTCTTTCGTCTTCGTCTATCGGGAACTTTACTTGAGGCTATATTTTTATTCGCCACATGATATGTGTTTTGCTTGGAGCGTCTTGTATGATATGAGTCTTTGCTTTTTTAGTTGGCCACAATCAGCCTTGCTGTACACACCTGTTGAGAGGGACACGCATGAATCATGATTTATTAGAATACTCTATGTGCTTCACTTATATCTTTTTAGCTAGGCAATTTCGCTCTAGTGCTTCACTTATATCTTTTTAGAGCACGACGGTGGCTTTATTTTATAGAAATTATTGAACTCTCATGCTTCACTTATATTATTTTGAAACTCTCTAAACAGCATGGTAATTTGCTTTGGTTATAAATTTAGTCCTAGTATGATAGACATCCAAAGAGGGATATAATAAAAACTTTCATATAAAGTGCATTGAATACTATGAGAAGTTTGATTCCTTATGATTGTTTTGAGATATTAAGATGGTGATATTAGATTCATGCTAGTGAGTAATTGTGGATTGTAGAAATACTTGTGTTAAAGGTTGTAATTCCCGTAGCATGCACGTATGGTGAACCGTTATGTGATGAAGTCGGAGCATGATTTATTTATTGATTGTCTTCCTAATGAGTGGCGGTCGGGGATGAGCGATGGTCTTTTCCTACCAATCTATCCCCCTGGGAACATGTGCGTAGTACTTAGTTTCAATAACTAACTGATTTTTGCAATAAGTATGTGAGTTCTTTATGACTAGTGTTGAGTCCATGGATTATATGCACTCTCACACTTCCACCATTGCTAGCCTCTCTAGTACCACGCAACTTTCGTCTGTACCATACACCCACCATATACCTTCCTCAAAACAGCCACCATACCTACCTATTATGGCATTTCCATAGCCATTCCGAGGTATATTGCCATGCAACTTTCCACCATTCCGTTTATTATGACACGCTTCATCATTGTCATATTGCTTTGCATGATCATATAGTTGACATCGTATTTGTGGCAAAGCCACCTTTCATAATTATTTCATACATGTCACTCTTGATTCATTGCACATCCCAGTACACCGCCGGAGGCATTCATATAGAGTCATATTTTCTTCTAAGTATCGAGTTGTAATTCTTGAGTTGTAAGTAAATAAAAGTGTGATGATCTTCATTATTAGAGCATTGTCCCATGTGAGGAAAGGCTGATGGAGACTATGATTCCCCCACAAGTCGGGATGAGACTCCGGACGAAAAAAAGAGGCCATAAAAAGAGAAGGCCCAAAATAAAAAAATGAGATAAAAGAGAGAAGTGGCAATGTTACTATCCTTTTACCACACTTGTGCTTCAAAGTAGCACCATGATCTTCATGATAGAGAGCCTCCTATGTTGTCACTTTCATATACTAGTGGGAATTTTTCATTATAAAACTTGGCTCGTATATTCCAATGATGGGCTTCCTCAAATTGCCCTAGGTCTTCGTGAGCAAGCGAGTTGGATACACACCCACTTAGTTTCTTTTTGAGCTTTCATAAACTTATAGCTCTAGTGCATCTGTTGCATGGCAATCCCTACTCACTCACATTGATATCTATTGATGGGCATCTCCATAGCCCGTTGATACGCCTAGTTGATGTCAGACTCTCTCTTCTTTTTGTCTTCTCCAAAACCACCAAATTATATTCCACCTATAGTGCTATGTCCATGGCTCACTGATGTCTACTACACAACCTTCTTCTTGTAGACGTTGCTGGGCCTCCAAGTGCAGAGGTTTGTAGGACAGTAGCAAATTTCCCTCAAGTGCATGACCTAAGGTTTATCAATCCGTGGGAGGCGTAGGATGAAGATGGTCTCTCTCAAACAACCCTGCAACCAAATAACAAAGAGTCTCTTATGTCCCCAACACACCCAATACAATGGTAAATTGTATAGGTGCACTAGTTCGGCGAAGAGATGGTGATACAAGTGCAATATGGATGGTAGATATAGGTTTTTGAAATATGAAAATAGTAAAAGTGAGCGAAACAGTATTGCAATGCTTCGAAACAAGGCCTAGGGTTCATACTTTCACTAGTGCAAGTTCTCTCAACAATGATAACATAATTAGATCATATAACAATCCCTCAATGTCAACAAAGAGTCACTCCAAAGTCACTAATAGCGGAGAACAAACGAAGAGATTATTGTAGGGTACGGAACCACCTCAAAGTTATTCTTTGTGATCGATCTATTGGGCTATTCCTATAAGTGTCACAAACAGCCCTATGGTTCATACTAAAATAACAACTTAAGACACACATCAACCAAAACCCTAATGTCACCTAGATACTCCAATGTCACCACAAGTATCCGCGGGTTTGATTATACGATATGCATCGCACAATCTCAAATTCATCTATTCAAGCCAACATAAAGAACTTCAAAGAATGCCCCAAAGTTTCTACCGGAGAGTCAAGACGACAACATGTGCCAACCCCTATGCATAAGTTCACAAGGTCACAGAACCCGCAAGTTCATCACCAAAACATACATCAAGTGGATCATGTGAATATCCCATTGTCACCACAGATAAGCACATGCAAGACATACATCAAGTGTTCTCAAATCCTTAAAGACTCAATCTGATAAGATAACTTCGAAGGGAAAACTCAATCCATTACAAGATGATTGAGGGGGATAAAGATCATAAGATCCAACTATAATAGCAAAGCTCGCTGTACATCAAGATCGTGCCAAATCAAGAACATGAGAGAGAGTTCAAACACATAGCTACTTGTAGATACCCTCAGCCCCGAGGGTGAACTACTCCCTTCTCGTCATGGAGAGTGTTGGGATGATGAAGATGACCACCGATGATGGTTTCCCCCTCCAACAGGGTGCCGGAACGGGCTCCCGATTGGTTTTTCATGGGTACAGAGGCTTGCAGTGACGGAACTCCCGATCTAGGTTTCTTTTCGGGGGTTTCTGTATTTATAGGAATTTTTGGCATCGGTTTCACATCAGGGGGGTCCACGAGTCAGCCACAGGGTCGGAGGGTGCGCCGGGGGGGGGGGGGGGAGGGCGCGCCCTCCACCCTTGTGGAGGCCTCATGGCTCTTCTGGCCCAACTCTTTTGCTTCGGGGGCTTCTTCTGGTCCATAAGAAATCACCGTAAATTTTCAGCTTATTTGGACTCCGTTTGATATTCCTTTTCTGTAAAATTCAAAAACAAGGAAAAAAACAGAAACTCGCACTGGGCTCTAGGTTAATAGGTTAGTCCCAAAAATCATATAAAATAGCATATAAATGCATATAAAACATCCAAGATAGATAATATAATAGCATGGAACAATCAAAAATTATATATACGTTGGAGACGTATCACTCACGCTCATGTATTGCGTGAAAGTTGAAAAAGTTTGAGAACATCAAAAGTATGAAACAATTGCTTGGCTTGTCATCCGGGTTGTGCATGATTTGAATATTTTGTGTGATGAAGATGGAGCATAGCCAGACTATATGATTTTGTAGGGATAAAGCTTTCTTTGGCCATGTTATTTTGAGAAGACATAATTGCCTTGTTAGTATGCTTGAAGTATTATTGTTTTTATGTCAATATTAAACTTTCATTTTGAATCTTATGGATCTGAACATTCATGCCACAATAAAGAAAAATTACATGGATAAATATGTTAGGTAGCATTCCACATCAAAAATTCTGTTTTTATCATTTACCTACTCGAGGACGAGCAGGAATTAAGCTTGGGGATGCTTCATACGTCTCCAATGTATCTATAAATTTTGATTGTTCCATGCTATTATATTATATGTTTTTGATGTTTTATATGCATTAATATCCTATTTGATATTATTTTTGGGACTAACCTATTAACCTAGAGCCTAGTGCCAGTTTCTGTTTTTTCCTTGTTTTTGAGTTTCACAGAAAAGGAATACCAAACGGAGTCCAAACGGAATAAAACCTTCGCGATGATTTTTCTTGGACCAGAAGAAACTCAGGAGACTTGGAGATCAAGTCGGAAGAGCCACGAGGCGGCCACAAGGGGGAGGGCGCGCCCAGGGGGTAGGGCACGCCCCCTGCCTTGTGGGGCCCCGTGACTCCACCGACCTACTTCTTCCTCCTATATATTCACATATATTCCCAAACCCTCAAAAGCATCCACGAAAACACTTTTCCGTTGCCGCAACTTTCTGTACCCATGAGATCCCATCTAGGGGCCTTTTCCGGTATCCTGCTGGAGGGGGATTCATTCACGGAGGGCTTCTACATCAACTCTATCGCCCTTCTGATGAAGCGTGTGAGTAGTTTACCACAGACCTACGGGTCCATAGCTAGTAGCTAGATGGCTTTGTCGATGTACTAAAGTTTGGGCCCTTTGGTACCCCTTACTTGTGCACGGGCAGTTCCAGACGCACCCGTGGCAGGGCCTGGCGGGGGTAGCAGGGGACAAAATATAAGACAACGAAGACGGCGTCCAAGCCAGTAACCAGTTAGCAGAAGAGAAGCTGGAGCCCCGGCAAGATCCTTGCCGGGGCGGCTCGCGAAGCCCCGGCAAGATCCTTGCCGCGATGGCTTGCGAAGCACTAACAAGAACACCACCCTTGAGGTTGAGATCTCTGACACCATCGACAATGTCAAGACCAAGGCTCAGGGGCGCATGCGTAGTGGCATGCAGATCTTTGTGAAGACTGGTGGCATGGAGATTTTCATAAAAGACCATATGACCAAGTTCTTGCCGAGATCCTTGCCGGGGACGTTTGCGAGACCCCGGCAAGATCCTTGCCGGGGACGTTTGCGAGGCCACGGCAAGGCTCCGCCACCCCACCGCCGCTCCAGCACAGCGACCGATCTACCAGTCTGGCAAGCACCTGCGTGGTCACATGCAGATCTTCGTGAAGATCCTGCCACCGCTCCAGAGCAGCGACTAGCCAGCCAGCCTGGCATTGCATGCCCCGTCAGCCTGGATACGTGTCAAGGCGGGGTGAGGCGGCGACGGACGGGACGGGCTCTATTTCCGTCCCCGATAAAGCTAGGGGGCACGTAACTAGCGCATTTAATGTGTTTTGTCCCAGGACGTCAGTGATAAGCATAGATACTTTACACCTCCTGTGTGCCACTGTGGCAGCCCCTTGGACGTATAAAAGGAGGCCTAAGGCGTACTGGAGAAGGATTTGGACTTTTGAACCTCTCGGCCCAGCTTGCATGCATAGCAGCTAGCTAACCGAAGCTCAAGAACATAGAATGTACATTCAAGCAGGACTAGGGTTTTACGCTTCTCAGCGGCCCGAACCTGGGTAAAAATCCGTTGTGTTGATCATTAGATCTGCTCTTTGCACACCCCTCTTGCTCGCCAAACCGTAGAAGGGATCCACATGATCCCGTAGGTGTCGTCTCCCCGACATCTTTGGCGCGCTAGGTAGGGGGCAGAGAGTTCTGCAAACCAGATCTAGCGGTTAGCGCGTTGTTTCCTTGATCACCATGGATCCCAAGAAGAAGGGATCACAGCGATCGGTTCGTCTGGAGCCGATCTGCCCGTGCCAGCACCGACGGGCGGTGGGGTAGTCGCAGATGGTGCCGGAGGTGCGGATTGTGGGCATCCATAGCATTTTGGCAACCGAAGCCAGGCGAGCGGCATCGTTCGCGCCCGAGACGATGAGCCGCACGCCGCCGCGTCCAAGAATGGAGCCGTGCCGCCTACTGGCGGCGTGAGGACCTCCAAGGGCAGAGCCGTGCTGCCTATGGGCGGTGCAGTGACCTCCAAGACACCCCCGCCGGTGCCCGCGCCGCGGTCCTCCCAGGTCATGCGCGACGAGCAGCGCCGTGACGTTGGTGATCCCGGGCGCCGTCACGGGAAGAACCATCTGGACCATTCTCGAGATGCGCAGGGCCGGCAAGCACTAATGAACCGCCAAGGTTCCATGTTCCTATTTTCTCTTCTTTCTTTTTCACAAAGGACAGAAGGTTCCCTCGCATACAAGTTTGCCAGGGGGTAGAGAGTGTGGACACCGACAGGCGATGCTCGAAGTGCGACGCTCAAAGTGCAGCGAAAAGCTAAGTTGCAAAAACTTGAGTGAATTTCTTTCAAATATAAGGTTATTTTCCTCGAATGGTTTCAATTCTTGTATTGAAAACCTGCATGCGAAGGAACTTTGTCGGGATCGTTTGCGCCCTTGTTCCATTTCTAAGGATCCATCCTCTAAGTGCTCGTGGCAAGGGTGCGTGCACCAGCAAGCTTTTCCCAATCACGCGTAGGGTGTGTACCATGCAAAGAAGAATCATACAAGGAAGATAGCATGCATTCAATCCAAAACATAGCAAGTTATATTACATTAATGGTTGCCGCAGTTCTAACTTAAGGTGAATTGTCTTTGGTATGAATTCATGTCGGCAAGACGAACTGGAGTGGCTAGTCCCGGCGCTGGCCCTCCACCCTCTTGACTTGATCGACCCTACTGATGATGGGCGCGACGAGCTCTTCGAGCGCCTTGCGGTCCGCGTCATCCGGCAAGCTCTCAAGCACGTTGGTGAGGTCGAGGTTGGGGTTCCAGTACGCCACCTTGATGAGCACCTTAAGAAGAACGCCCCGGCAAAGCTTGCGGGACTCGTTGGCCAGTTGGGAGGCTCGTTTAGAGTGGAGCAGCGCCAGGGTGTCGTGGACACGCTCGAAGAATATGGTTAGCCTGGCGCTCTCGCTCACCCTCTCCTCGGAAGAGTACCTGCAGTTTGGTAGGCCCATGGTGGATAGTTGTGTCGTGAGCCTCTATGCAACGTCGACAATGCGCTCAGTCCAGATCTTCACACCCTTCTCAAAGTCGTTGTAGGTGGCGGCGGCACTCCCAAGCAGCAGCTTCTCATTCTCGAGGTCCTTGGCCAGGGTCTTCTCACGAGCCCTGCTGTCAATAAGGGATTCCTCCAGAGTGGTCAGCTTCAGCTTCAGATCAGCAATTGAGTTGTTGGCCTCAGAGAGCAGCTTGTTCTAGTCGGATATAGTGACCTGCAAACCCGCCAAGGTGTAGGAAGTTTTATCCCTGTCACTCTTGAGCGTCGAGACCTCCTTGCTGCACTCCTCCAATTCCGCCTCTAGCTTATCCACCTTGCCGGCCAACTCATCCTTGGCCGCCTCTGCGGCCTTGGTGGCATCGATGGCCTCCTTCAGCTTGCCGGCATGATCCAAAGACCAGAGCGTCGAGTGCATCCTTGTGCTTCTGCTCCAACTCCTGGGTCTGCTGCGTGACAAGCTTCTCGATTTCTTCATCCTTGCCACGGAGCATGGCGGCAAGTGCCTTCTCGCGAGCGGCAAGGTCCTCTTCCTGGGCATCGAGCAGGACACTGCGCTCCCTTACCTCACCGTCTTCCTAGGCGGCCTGTGCAGCGGCCTCCTCCTCGACCTTCTCAATGTCTGATTGCTTCAGGAGGAGCTCATTCCAGCGCTGGCTCAGCTGCTCCTGGCTGGTCTTTAGATCCTGCCGGGCCTCCACAAACCAGGCCTGAATCTACTCGACGCGTTCCTGGAAGCCCGCCTCCGCCGCGTCAACGACCGCCATCCTGGAGTCCAGCTTCTCCTTGCGGGCACGGTGAAGCGCCTGAAGCTTCTAGAAGTTGCTGCTCATGGCCTAGAGGAGCTGGTCCTCCTTGGAACTACCACTGCTGGCGCTTGGCTCGTCAACAACCTGGAGCCATGTGGCGGCGATGACTTCGTCCTCAAAAACCTCCCCCCGGCTAGCGCCCCAGTGCTTGCCGTTCCTGGGATGCTGACGAACAAATCGTCGCCAACCTTCAGGTACCTACTTGTGGTGGGGGCTTTGAAAGTTGACGGTTGGTCGTCGACCACCGTCTCCCTGGCGACTGGGGACTTAGGGACCGGTGTAGCGCCGGGCGCTCCTGCGGCAGGGATGCCATCAGTACGGTCGCCGGTCTCCTTGCCGGCCTCTCCGGCATATCCCTTGGCGGCCTCGTCAGCAGAAATCTTGTTGGCCTCGGCAGCAGCGTCCTTGGCAGTCTCCTTAATGGTGGCGTCAACATCCATCTGATCCACCAGGGGGGCTCTGAAAGCCAAGGGAGGGGACAAGATGAAACCAGGATCAGGGCTCAAAGCAAAGACAAAAAGGTCGCATTGAAAAACTGACAAGGGCCAGGAGGCGGGCGACTCACCTACGACGAATTGGGGAGGAGTGGTTCCCTCCCCAACAACACCCGTTGCCGGGATGGAGCCGCCAGTGCACGTGCTTGCTGGTTCTCCCTCCACACGCGTGGGCTCGTCGGTGGGAGCCCTTGCCGGGGATCTTTCCCTTGGCGGCGTAGGCTCGCCAGTGGAAGCCCTTGCCGGGGACCCCTCCTGGGGTAGTGTGGTGGTCGATGGAGGAGGCATGTTGTGGGAGGCCCTTGGCGGCTCCTCCTATTACCGCCCTTCCCCTGCAAACCCGGCCAGGTTAACGCTGAGAATACTGAAAGTGCAACTATCCCTAGGTGGTTTTGGTAATTCCTAACAACATATAGCTCATTGAGCTAATGCTATTTCAAGATAAATATTTCAGGAAGGCTCAATGATTGGCATGGCATGGATTAGAAATGTGGACCCCTCAAAATGCTAAGGACAAAAGATTGGCTCAAGCTCTAAAGCTCAAGACTCTACATTTTACTTTTAGTGATCCAAGATTACATTGAGTCCATAGGAAAATCCAATACTATTAAAATGGGATGAGGTGTTGCTTAATGGGTTGCTTGCTCAAATGCTTAGTGATATGCTCCAAAAACCCTCAACCACTTTCTCATATCCACATATGTCCCAAACCAAAAGTCAAACTCGGCCCCACCGAAACATTCTATCCAGTGCCACCAAGTTCATTTGACATAGCCACTGCCACAAACCCTAGTCACTTCGGTCTCACCGATAGGGATCTCAGTATCACCGAGATGGGATTGTAAACTCTCTGTTTCCCTTTGTAACATTTCGGTCCAACCGAGATGAACGATCAGTCCCACCGAGTTCGCAATGCAAACTCTTGTTTCTCCTTCGTAACATTTCGGTCTCACCGAGATGAGCGAATCGGTCCCATCGAGTTTGCCTAACCAACTCTCTGGTTAGTTTATTACCAAAATCGGTTCCACCGAGTTTGTGTAATTGGTCTCACCGAGATTACGTTATGCCCTAACCCTAATGAAATCGGTCTCACCGAGTTGACATGTCGGTCCCACCGAATATCCTAATGCTCACATTTTGAACTAAATCGGTCTAACCGAGTTTCATTATTCGGTCCCACCGAGTTTGGTGATTTGTGTGTAACGGTTAGATTTTGTGTGGAGGCTATATATACCCCTCCACCCACTCTTCATTCATTGAGAGAGCCATCAGAACATGCCTACACTTCCAGCATACATTTTCTGAGAGAGAACCACCTACTCATGTGTTGAGGTCAAGATATTCCATTCCAACCATATGAATATTTATCTCTAGCCTTCTCCAAGTTGCTTTCCACTCAAATCATCTTTCCACAAAATCCAAATCTGTGAGAGAGAGAGTTGAGTGTTGGGGAGACTATCATTTGAAGCACAAGAGCAAGGAGTTCATCATCAACAAACTATCTATTACATTTTGGAGAGTGGTGTCTCCTAGATTGGTTAGGTGTCACTTGGGAGCCTCCGTCAAGATTGTGGAGTTGAACCAAGGAGTTTGTACGGGCAAGGAGATCGCCTACTTCGTGAAGATCTACCCTACCGAGGCAAGTCCTTTGTGGGCGATGGCCATGGTGGGATAGACAAGGTTTCTTCTTCTTGGACCCTTCGTGGGTGGAGCCCTCCATGGAATCGCGCAACCGTTACCCTTCGTGGGTTCAAGTCTCCATCAACGTGGATGTACGATAGCACCACCTATCGGAACCACGCCAAAAATCTCCGTGTCTACATTGCGTTTGCTCCCTCCAAACTCCTCCCTTTACCTTCATGTGCAATGTTTTACATTCTGCTGCTATACTCTTAGACTTGCATGTGTAGGTCGTTTGCTTGACTAGTGCTAAGTTGCTAAAATCTGCGAAGATTTAAAATTGGGAAAGGGCTAGAGTTTTATTTGGTCAAGTAGTCTAATCACCCCCCTCTAGACATACTTTCGATCCTACAAGTGGTACCAGAGCTACGGTCTCCATTTGCATTGATTTCCATAGCTTTTGGTGATCATAGCCTTGGTTTCACAACCTAGGAGAGTATGGCGTCTAGCGAGGGAAATTACCACCGTAGAGGTCCTTACTTTGTTGGTACTAATTTTGCTAGTTGGAAGCACAAGATGAAAATGCATATTCTTGGACATAACCCGCCGTTTGGGCTATTGTGTGTATTGGCTTGCAAGGTGAATTCTTTGATGGGATTGAACCGAACCGTGAAGCTACCGCGGAAGAGTTGAAGATGCTGCAATACAATGCTCAAGCTTGTGATATTCTCTTCAACGGATTGTGCCCCGAAGAATTCATCAAAATCAGCCGTCTTGAGAATGCAAAGGAAATTTGGGATACTTTGATTGATATGCACGAGGGTACCGACTCCGTCAAGGAATCCAAATTGGATGTGCTTCAAAGTCAACTTGACAAGTTCAAAATGAAGGATGGTGAAGGTGTCGCTGAAATGTACTCTAGGCTTGCTCTGATCACAAATGAGATTGCCGGCTTAGGAAGTGAAGAGATGACCGATAGATTCATCATCAAGAAGATCCTAAGAGCCTTGGATGGAAAATATGATACCGTGTGCACATTGATCCAAATGATGCCCAATTACAAAGATCTCAAGCCAACGCAAGTCATTGGAAGAATTGTTGCTCATGAGATGTCACTTAAGGATAAGGAAGAGCTCCACAACAAGTCAAGTGGTGCTTACAGAGCCTGATGTGATGCTCCCACATCATCAAGTGAGAAACAAACCTTCAATGAAGAATTGAGCCTAATGGTGAATAATTTCAACAAATTCTACAAGAGTAGAAGCAAGGAAAGAAGTTCCAAGTCAAGGTCCTACAATGACAAAAGATCTTCAAGTCGTGAACGAAATTGCTACAATTGTGGAAGACCCAGACACTACTCCAATGAGTGTACGGCTCCCTACAAAAGAAGAGAAGATTCTCCCAAAAGAAGAAGTAGAAGAGAAGAATCACCATCAAGAGAGAGAGAAGGAGTAGAGATGATCGTTATGAACGAAGATCCTCTCGGAGAAGCAAGGATTCGGAAATGAAGGAAAAATCATCAAAGAGCTACACAAAACAAAGACATCAAGCTCATATTGGTGAATGGGTATCCGGCTCCGACTCCGACTCCGACCATCACTCTGAAAGAAGTTATCACTCCGACTCCGAATATACTCAAGATGAAGGTGTTGCCAGTCTAGCACTTGTGTCAACCAACTCCTACGACATATTTGACTCACCAAATGAAGGAATTCGAAGATGCTTCATGGCTCAAGGCCCAAAGGTGTCACACCCCGAGTATGTTGATTTCAATAGTGATGAAGATGATTTGCTGGGAGATGATGATTTACTTGTTGACAACTTTAGTTATGAAAACTATGACGAATTTGCTATTAATCATGCTAATCAAGATAAAACGAATGACGATGATAAGATGGAGATTGAGCATCTAACTAAAGAACTAAACACTCTTAAGTTAGCTCATGAAACTACCTTGGAAGATCATCGAGAACTTTTAAAGACTCATGAGAAGCTACGCTTTGAAAAGCTCAACCTTGAGCAAGAGCATGAGTTCTTAAAGGAAATCAATGATGATCTTCACAAGAAAAGTTCTTCTTACATTGCCAAGCATTTACTCTTGTCTACTTACATGCCACAAGTAAAATCTAGCAACAAGAGTAAGAAAGATTCTTCATCTAGTGGTAACAATAATCATGCTAAATTCAATGTTGTTGCTACTAGTAGTTCTCTTGATTCCACTAATGAATCTCTTAGCCAAGTTAAACTTAAGCAAGAAAATAGCTTATTGAAGGGAATTATAGAGAAAGGTGTTTACAAAAGCCTTGCCGGAAGTAAGCAATTTGAGGAAATTGTACACAAGCAAGGAAGGCATCGGAAGAATCAAGGTGTTGGTTTTGAACGAAAGTTCAATGCCAATGGAGTTGAGTGGGAAGAAGATCAATACCCTAAGACGAAGTTTGTTCCTCAACAAGAGAAGTATGATCCTACTTCTTTCCAAGGAACACAAGCTCAAGATGATCTTCCACCACAAGACCACAAGAAAAAAGGCAAGGACAAGCTTCCAGAGGAGATTGATGCATTTGAAGAGGCTCCAAAGGCCTTGGTCAAGTGGGTTCCCAAGACTACATCAAGTTCTACTACATCAAGTATGACTACAACTCCAAGGATTCCCATCAAGATGATGTGGATCCGGAAGAACAAGAACTAGAGAGTTATAGAGGGTGACTCCGCCAACATACTTCACTCATATCCTTTGGCAAGGACATGTGCAAAAAACTTCCACATCTTGCACCAGTTCAAGGAGTCACAAACCCTCTTGTTGGTAAGACAAGGGACAAGGTAACCTAATGCTTTCATGGAAATCATCTTGTGTGTACATCACTCTATGTCTATGGATATCCTTGTTTGTTCCTTGTGGGACTAACCCGTGTAGGTATTGAAAGTGCAACTCACTCCAATGGATTGCTCCAAATGATCTACATCAACATTGAGCATCCACATCTTAAACATCTACATGAAGTCATCATCGACAAAACCCAAGGTTAGTTCATCCCTCTTAGGGGGGATATCACATCTAGGGGGAGCTTTACTCTAACCAATTGAGCTAAAGCAACTCTATTGGTGTGAACACAACAATGCTTTATGTAAAAGTGGTAACCCCACTTGTGCTTAAACGATGAGTATGACCTATGATCAAATGTTCTCATTTGACTCCTAAGTCAATATACTCATATATAGATGACCTAGTCATCGCCAAATTTCTTGATAGATGCTAGAGTGTTTGTGCATGCTTTGTCACATATTTCATTTGCCATTTTATTGTGTGAGCATGTTGATTGCATATTTTGCTCATTCGAGGACATCCATTTGTTGCTTTGATTGTTTGGCCTTTTCTCTTTTGCCAAATGGATGGACAAGAATGCATAAGAACACCCTCTAGCTATCTATGCTTTTCTCGTCTCAAACTCTATTCATGCTACATCACAAAGTTTGATCAAGTCAGATTCGAACCACTCTGTGTGAGGAGCACTCGGAGTCCCCGATTCGTCATAGACTTAAACTTCCAAAACCTCTTTGTGCATTTCGGTATAACCGAGTCATCCACTTCGGTCACACCGAGTTCACTAAGTTGATCTAGGTTTTCCATCTCGGTGCAACCGATTTGAACTTTTCGGTCACACAGAGCTGCAGTAAGCGCTTGCGATTCTGCATCTCGGTGCCACCAAGTTGTTCCACTCGGTCACACCGATAGGGTCGGGATATATAAACCCACTGGTGAGATTTTGGAAATTTCTTCAAACTCCTCAGCCCGCGCGTGTCCTGCTCTGCCTCCTCAGGTCTCCGGATCGTCTCCTCGCCGCCAGCAACCTCCTACCGTTAGTTTCCATCGCCATCAACGGAATTCTGCTCTGCCGTTGTCGCCGTAGTGAACTCCCACCGAACTAGGGCATGGGTCGACTCTTTGTGCTATTTCTTACTCTGATTCGTAGCACATTGCTTTGCCATGATCTTTACCACGTATGGAAACAATCTATCCACAGAAAACATCCTTTAGGTTAGATTTGATTCGAAAATTTAGGGTTAGGTCTCCGCCGAACTCATCTCGGACCGACCAAGTTGTAGAAATCGGTCTCACCGATTTGGCTTAGGCCATTGCACATGCGTTTTCGGTCTGACCGAAAACTGCAAATCGGTGCGACCGAGTTCGACTCTCTATGAAACCCTAGCAATCTCGGTGCCACCAAACTGTGACTCGGTCTGACCGAGTTCACTAGTTTAGGTTCCAAAAGTTGCTTCGGTATCACCGAGTTTAACAAATCAGTAGCTCCGAAAGGCTTTCTGTGAAGAACTAAAACTAATTTTTTGAGTCATCTGTTTTGCAAAATCTCTGCACTTTGTGATGCTCATCCACTCTACCTCATCTACATCAATTCACGGGGTTTGTTGTCAGTGTGGTTGCTAAGATGTCTGACCAGAGTGACAGCCAGAACAGATCTGAAGAACAAGTGAATTTGAGTGAGGGCTCTAGTCCCTCAAGCAGCTATGATGAGGGCAGCAGGAGCACACCAAGTAACTTGCCCAAGGCAGCCACTAGAACAAGGAAGAAGAGAACCTCAGACTCTGAGGATGAGGACTATGTGGCTGTTGAGGATGAGGCCACCTCAAGGAAGAAAGTGCTGAAGAAAGAGTATGGCACAACTGCTGCAACTAAGCCAGGCTTGCATAAGAAGGCACCAGCAAAGAGAGTCCCAATGTCTATGGCCAGGGCCTCCACTCAGGAACCCTCCAAGTCAACTGGAGGAGAGGATGCTGCCGAGGATAAGAAAAAGAAGGAGAGAAAGAGGGGAAGATGGTGCAAGAAGGTGGACCCCATGGCTGAATTTAAGAAGCATTCTTCTGATGAAGAAGAGGAAGAGGATGCTGCTCCAGCACCCAAAACTCAGAAGCTTATGGGAGATGCTATCAAGTCAGGGGCTGCAACATCAAAGCCTAAATCTGCTCCCAAAGAAATAGCTCAAGCTTAGAAACCCTCTAAGCCAAAGAGAAGCACCAGAAACATTCCTGCTGAAGAGAAGAACAAAGCCCCAGTGCCTGAAGTTGAAGAAGAGGATGAAGAAGCCCTAGTGGTAAGAAAACTGAAACCCAAGATTCCAGACCACAATGATACTCATCGTGTGGCTGAGGACATGCACATCAGGAAAGATGCAGGACTAAGATTGTGGAGACAGTCTGATCCCTATGCTGTGAGGAGGAGGACTGCAGTTGACTACAGGTTCCACACAAAAGAACAACAAGACTTCTATGAGACTATTCTGCTTGACAAGAAGCCAATTGTTTGTTACATGAGATGGGTTAATTGGGAATACATCAAAGATAAGGAAGATCACTTCCCAGGAGTATATGACAGCTTCAAAGCATGTGGTGTTGACAAGTTTGTTGGGCAGAAGCTCACAAAATGGAATGATGAGCTAATCATGCAGTTTTATTCCACTGCTCATTTCTATCCAGATGGGAGGATAGTATGGATGTCTGAAGGTACAAGGTACCAATCAACTGTTGAAGAATGGGCCAAGTTGATCAATGCCCCAGAAGAACATGAGGATGACTTGGATGTGTATGCCAAGAAGAAGAAAGACCACAACTCTATGGCAAACATGTACAAAGAGATCCCAGATAAAGCTTTGGAGACACAGAAGCTTGGATCTGTGCACTATTTGTTGTCTGGTCTACCCACTATCAACACCATCTTAAGGCATACTTTGCTACCCAAGTCTGGAGATCACAAGATGATTAGAGGACATTCCATCAACTTGCTGCAAATATTTGATGTGCCTCAAAAATTCAAGGTCATGAGTCTGATTGTGGAGACAATCAAGAGAACAACTGCTGACCAAAAGAGATCTTGTGGGTATGCTCCACACATTCAGGTGCTCATCAACTCCAAGATGGGCATAGGCACTTACTTGTTGGACAAGGAGCATCTACCTCTGTATCCTGAATTTGAAGACAACAAAGTTGTGATGAATGAGGATGAACCTTCATCAACACAAGCACAAGAGAAGTGTCACGACCGGTTTTTCAATAAAATATTTATTGAGAGACCAATCCCTTTTACGGACCAGTAAAGAAGAATTCCTTCTCACTGGTAGACAATATCTTGGTCACAGAAGAAAAATACCAGGAGTACTGAATATAATACAAGGTTGAGCGGAGACTGCTCAACAGTTTATTACATGCACGCCGATAAAACATAACGGCGGATAGGGTGGCATAACTACTAACTCACGATAACAACGGTGGTGGAAATATCACAGCGGAGCGGGTGATATGACTCCTGAAGACTACAGCCCTTCGAGCGTCGGAGTGAAGCTCGAGGAGATTTATTGCGGGTGGCGGAAGCGTATATTATACAAGTGACCAATATCCAAGATCGCACGGGGCTGACTGGGACTCCTCTAGGCGTCGGACCCACTATCAAATTCTTCATCCATGAGATCGCCTTCGTCAATATCTGGCCAAATCAACAAGCCAGGTGAGTACTATGAAAGTACTCGCAAGACAGTTTGGACATAAGATATAACAAATGTAAACATGATGCATATGCACAGGTCAACAAGTGCACTCAGACATAGAGATAAAACTGCACGGGAAATAAAAGAGAAGTCGGGCGGTAGTCCTCCCGAAATCCCAAAACAATATACTGGGTGCCAAACGAGGGTCTGAAGGACTCCTCGAGAGGAAAATGCAAGAATAATAATAACGCCGCAGTCGGGCGTCGTGGCGACACCACATAAAGGGCTTATAATGGAAAAATAAATGACAGTGCGTGCCACAGTCGAACGTCTGAAGCGACATCACATAAAGGGCTTATATTGAAAGTAAAAGACAAACATGCCACAGTCGGACGTCTGAGCGACATCACCTAAAGGGCTTATATTGAAAGTAAAAGACAAACATGCCATAGTCGGACGTCTGAGCGACATCACATAAAGGGCTTATATTGAAAGTAAAAGACAAACATGCCACAGTCGGACGTCTGAGCGACATCACCTAAAGGGCTTATATTGAAAGTAAAAGACAAACATGCCACAGTCGGACGTCTGAGCGACATCACCTAAAGGGCTTATATTGAAAGTAAAAGACAAACATGCCACAGTCGGACGTCTGAGAGACATCACATAAAGGGCTTATATTCATAACATAGTAGCTCATGGATTTTAAATCATATCAAGAGAATAATCAGGCATGAGATAAACAACAGGGTTAGTCCATCCACAATAATAACGTTCAGCCAAGTTTACTACTCATGCTCGCTTACCGGAAAGAAAAAATATACCACGATGTTATGACATAGACATGGGTACACTGATCACGATACTTGACCGTGGATACGGTGACTTGGAAGGATTTGACTCTGCAGAGTTTGTACTTTAACCACAGCCAACGGATTTCAGTAGTCACGGGGACTAGTTCCGTTTACGGTGTTTTGGAAGAAACACGTCTAACCAGTACACACCCATTCAACATTCCGAAGCCAGGAATCACCCTCGGCAACGTTCAAGAAAAACCTTGAGACGGGGAGGCTACAACCTCGCGTAGCATGGGATCAAATTTCTATACGCGCGCTCTAAGGGGTGCCCCCCTCTCGGTCCCAACCGGAAACACCCATGCCCCCTGACCGGATGACTGGCTTTAATCCAGGGCCATGGAACCATCATCCCGGCCCCTCTGTTTGGTGCGTACACGGAAAGAGGTTACCAACTTACTAAACCGCATTCTGGCAGAAAACATGTGGTAGCACGGAAGGGGGAAGAACGATAACGTGACTCCGTCCACGTTAACGTCGGACTTAAAACGGAAGACGTAAGGCTGGCATGCTACAACAGTACCACCTCACTGCCCTTCATTTCACCACATGACTAGGCCATCTCTCATCAGAGATCTCAGTAACTTTGGAACACACGGGTAGTTGCCTCACATGCAACGAGATACTCACCGATGCTCATATGCCATGCACAACCTTTCACGCAAACATGCAAAACACCTATCATATCAAAGGTTCAAACATGCTTGCCTGGTTCGGAGAAGTCGGAGTCTAGCTCGGCGAAGTTCGCGGCTCCGTCACCTCTCCCGGAACCTACGGTATAGTGAAAATGCATACTAACGTGAAAACCAACGCGTGCATAAAAGTTGTTCCAAATTTTTTTCAAATAAATCCCATAAAAAACTAGACAAAATTATAAGACTGTCAGAAAAAGAATCACTCAAAAATCACTTTTTATTAAAAAGTTATAAGAGTTTCTGTCCAGGGACTCATCTGTAATGAAACAGAAAAGTTCCAGGGGCTTAACTGAGAGAGCAGAAAACGGTTCGAATAGAAATGCGTCAGCCCACAGAGAAAGCGTACTCTGCCCGAAGGCGCCAATAGAAAACGCTTCGGGGGGGAAAGAAGAGAGGCTGACGTGGGGGGTCCACATGTCAGGTTTGAAAAACCTCGCCGGCGCCCGAAGGCTGCGGAGGTCGCCAGCGTCGAACCACGGCGAGTCAGGGAGATCGGAGTGTACCAAGAGTATCAGCGTGTCCTTCCGCGTCGGTGGGTGGTGGACCTGGGCGTCGGAGAGCACCACGTCGACGACGACACTTTCTCCGGCGGACGGCGGCTCGGGCGATGGTGGGGAACACCGGTGGTGTGCTGCAAACCTCGAATTGAAGCGCGGGTCAGAAGGAGGGATGCACTAGAGAGTTACTGGCAAGAGATGGGAGGCAGAGGTGCACGCACGAGAGCGAATCGAGCTGGATCCCGTGGCGGGTCGCGGCGGCCGGAGTTGAGGAAGGAGACTCCCTCGGGGCTCTTCCAGTGGCTGGGCGGGGTCTTGGTGGAGTGCAGAGGTGGTGTGGGTACTAGCTGGAGCTCGGGGCCTCTATTCATAGGCGGCTCGAGGGGGTGGCCGTGAACGGGGTTGCTCCGGCGAGCAATTACGGCGAGGCAGCGGCTTGGCAAGGAGTTTAGGTGGCCAGGTAGCATCAGTGAGGTGTACTGGTGCCGTTCCCCTGCTAATCCTGGTCGGTCTTGGCGTAATGGCGCCGGTCCACGGTGGGGTGGCCGCACGAGCACGACGGCGGCAGAGAGCGTGCTCCGCGCCCAGCGGTTCACGACGAGGGTGGCAGCGCGCACTGGGGAGTGGAAGACCACGCGGCGATCCCCGGTGGCTTGGGCGGCGCTGGGTGGCGCCGTCTGCGCCGCGCCTCTCTCTGGCGGCCGCAAAGCCGCCGCTGGCGTCGGTCACGGGGCGGCGCACCTCCTCCAGTACGTCGCCGATGCCCGCAAACATCCAGGTGCTCGTGCGGTGCAGACGACAAGGGGGAGGGGACAGGGATCACGGCGACGCCGGGGCACTGGTGAGATTGGCATCGGACACTGAAGAAACGACAGTGGTTCAGACACTGTTAACTGAATTTGACTGAACATGATATTGACAGTGCTCTGAAGGTGTTCGATGAAATGATTTGGTGTGAAGAAAATTTTTCCTAGGGCTGGGACTTGGTGAGGTGACCTCTCAATGCACCCAGAGGCTGCCTGATTTTTCTCAGTATTTTTGGAGAAGGATTTGAATGAATTTCATCAAATTTGGCAAATCTGGTCCAAACTTGCAGCAAGTGTAGTTTGAAAATTTTGAACTAAAGACCAGTGGATCTACATGGATCTTGGTTGAGGGTTCAAAGTACTAGGATGGGAAAAAGGTTTGGGGGCAAAAATCAAAGCAGAAAGAGTAGTTCCTTTGTAAACCTCCAAGGATCAAGATATGAGGCAGAAATTGTTTTTGATAAGAAATAAATGGAAAAAATTATATGGAGAGGTTCAACTTGCTGGATTTGAAGTAAATCATGATCCAAAGATGAGGAGAGGTTTATGAGAGTGGATTTGCACTAAGGTCATGGCAAGAGAGGTTTTTGAAAGTGGCAAAGAACCATTCCAAAAGCCATAGTGCATTTTTCAAAGAAATTTTCAAAAGGCATTTTTCCCAAGTGAAAGGCATTTTGGTTTGAGTCCAAATCACAGAAAGAACCTCCAAGACCAAAATCAAGTCTTGGGTGAATCCAAATAAAATCCTTGCCCAAAAAAATATTTTGAAAGGGAGGGTTCTTTTAATTTTTTTTAAATACCTCCCTCAAGTCTAATAAATTTTTTGAAAAGGCCAAATAAAATTTTGGGTTTCACAACACCTACCCCCTTAGGAAAAATCTCGTCCTCGAGATTTCAGCTGATCCTCGAATAGATATGGATATTCTGCCTGGAGAAAATCTTCCCTTTCCCATGTAGCTTCATCCTCAGTGTGGTTGCTCCACTGAACCCTGAAAAATTTTGTCGTTTTCTGACGGGTCCTCCGTTCAGACACCTCCAGTATCTTTACTGGCCTCTCTCTGTAGGTGAGGTCTGGTTGTACATCAATGCTCTCATGAGATACATGCTTCTCCGGGTTACTTACACATTTTCTCAATTGTGAGACGTGGAATACGTCATGTACGTCTGACAGCTCCTTGGGTAGGTCTAGTTGGTAGGCTACCGTGCCTCTTATTGCAATTATACAGAATGGTCCAATAAATCTCAGGGCTAGCTTCCCCTTAATTTTGAACCGTTGCAGGCCCCTCATAGGAGACACTCGTAGGTATACGGAATCACCGGGTTCAAAGCTGACCTCGTGATGTTTTTGATCGTAGTAGCTCTTTTGTCGGCTCTGTGCTGTCTTGAGTCTGTCCCTGATCTGTTTAACTTTCTCCTCGGCCTCCTTGAGTATGTCTGGGCCGAAGATACGACCGTCGCCTGTTTCTGACCAATTTAGCGGGGTACGGCACCTCCGTCCGTACAATGCTTCAAAGGGTGCCATTTGTAAGCTGGCTTGGTAACTGTTGTTGTAAGCAAACTCGGCATACGGCAAACTCTCTTCCCAACTGGATCCATAGGTGAGCACACAGGCTCTCAGCATATCCTCTAGGATTTGGTTCACACGTTCCGTTTGTCCATCAGTCTGAGGGTGGTACGCTGTACTGAAAGCTAGTTGTGTGCCTAGCGCTTGTTGTAAGTGATCCCAGAATTTAGAGACAAATTGAGTGCCTCGGTCGGATATTATAGTCTTTGCGACTCCATGCAAACAGACTATACGAGAGAGATAAAGCTTGGCCAGCCTTTGTGTGGAGTAGGTAGTCTTCACGGGAATGAAATGGGCTACCTTGGTTAGCCTATCTGTGATGACCCAAATGGCATCATTCCCGCGTTGCGATCGAGGTAGTCCGACAATAAAGTCCATCCCAATCTCATCCCACTTCCATTCAGGTATCCTGTTTGGCTGGAGTAGCCCTGCTGGCTTTTGATGTTCGGCCTTGATGCGCTGACATGAATCGCAACAAGCAATAAATGCGGCTATATCTCTTTTCATACCGTGCCACCAAAATCTTTCCTGAAGGTCTTTGTACATTTTGGTCCCTCCAGGGTGGATCGAGTATGGAGCGGTGTGGCCTTCGGTTAGGATTTGTTGCTTGAGTTCCTCAATGTTAGGTACGCAAAGTCTGTCTCCGTACCATAATATTCCTTCATTGTCTGTGACGAACTCTGAAGCCTTACCAAGGTTCATTTTCCTTTTTATACCTTCGATGCTGGGATGTCCCTGTTGAGCCTTCTTAATTTGTTCCATAAGGGTGGGATGTATCTCCAGATTTGATATGGTGCCCTCAGAGGCTAACACCATGTTGAGTCTAGTGAACTCTTGCTGAAACTCAGGCCTCAAGTTTTGTGTACTGTCGCCATCCGGGCTAGGGTTCCGACTAAGGGCATCAGCCACTACATTTGCCTTCCCTGGATGGTAGTGAATGCCGACATCATAGTCCTTGACCAATTCCAACCAGCGTCGTTGGCGTAAATTTAGTTCTGGCTGTGTGAAAATATATTTAAGGCTCTTATGGTCCGTATATATTTCACAACGATTTCCCAACAGAAAGTGCCTCCACTCCTTGAGTGCATGTATGACTGCTGCTAGCTCCAAGTCATGTGTTGGGTAATTTTCCTCATGTTTCCGCAGTTGCCTGGAGGCATACGCGACAACTTTGCCATCCTGCATCAGCACACATCCGAGACCCTTCCGGGATGCGTCACAATATACTTCGAAACTCTTGTGTATGTCTGGCACGGTTAAGACTGGTGCGGTTGTTAGCTTCCTCTTGAGTTCTTGGAAGCTTTTCTCGCATGCTTCCGTCCATACAAACTTCTTATCTTTCTTGAGCAACTGGGTTATTGGTTTTGCCACAGTGGAGAATCCTTCAATAAATCTCCGGTAATATCCATCCATTCCTAGGAAACTCCGAACATCGGTCACGTTGGCTGGTGGCTTCCAGTCAAGTATGGCTTTGACTTTTTCTGGGTCTACGGCTATGCCTTCTTGGTTCAATATATGGCCCAGGAAACCAACTTGTCTTAGCCAAAATTCACACTTGCTAAATTTGGCGTACAATTGGTGTTTCCTTAATTCTCCCAAAACGATTCTGAGGTGCTCAGCATGCTCCTCTGGTGTTCTTGAATAAACCAGAATGTCGTCAATGAACACCACAACAAATTTGTCCATAAACTTCATAAACACTTTGTTCATGAGGTGGACGAAATAAGCGGGGGCGTTTGTCAATCCAAAAGGCATCACTGTGAACTCATATAATCCGTATCTGGAGGTGAATGCTGTTTTAGGGATATCTTCTGTCCGTACTTTCAATTGATGATATCCTGATCTCAAATCAATTTTTGAGAACACCTTGGCTTGCGCGAGTTGGTCAAACAAATCATTTATCCGTGGCATCGGATATTTGTTTTTGATGGTAACCATATTGAGAGCTCGATAGTCTATACACAATCTTAGTGTCCCATCCTTTTTCTTGGCGAATAAAACTGGCGAACCCCAAGGTGAGGAGCTGGCTCGAATAAATCCTTTGTCCAATAACTCCCTTATCTGCTTCTTCAACTCTACCAATTCTGAGGGTGCCATCCTGTAAGGTTTCTTATAGATGGGAGTGGTGCCAGGTGCTAGTTCAATGCTGAACTCAATTTCTCGGTCTGGTGGCATGCCTGGTAGTTCTTCAGGAAATACGTCTGGAAACTCGCACACCACTGGAACTTTTCTCAATTCCGAAATGTCCATTTTGTTCAATTTTGGTTGCTGTGACCGTGGTCTTTCTTGAGCTGTAACCTTTATTGTCTTGCCGTGATGATGAGTGAGGATCACAGTCCGATTGAAACAGTCAATAAATCCTTTGTTGGTGGTTAACCAGTCCATCCCTAGGATGACATCTAGTCCTTTATTTTCTAACACGATAAGATTAGCTTGAAACTGTAGTCCTTCGAACTCAATGATCACTCCTTGGCAGTAACTCTGAGCGGTTTGCTTATTTCCGGGGGATTTGATGACCATAGACTTTTCCAAGGGAAGTATCGGAAAACCATGTTGCAAAACAAAATTCTTCGAAACGAACGAATGGGAAGCTCCAGAATCAAACAAAACCGTGGCAGGTACTATGTGAACAGGGAACGTACCGAGCACGATGTCTGGGGCATTCTGCGCTTCTTCCTTGGTCACATGGTTCAGGTGACCCTTCCTGTGGTTGTTGTTGGGATTGAAATTGTTGCGCTTGGGGGCTGGATTATTCCCACCATTGTTTGGCTTGGGGGCCGAGTTCCTTGGCTTTGGACACTGTTTGGCATAGTGCCCTTCTTCACCACAAGCATAGCATGTGACCCCTGGACGGTACGTGAACTCCTTGTCTCTGGCATGAAACTGTCTGACTGGCCTCAGATCAGTAGTCGTGGATTTCCTTGCTTCTGTCCTTGGAACCTCAGTCCTGCTTCGGTTGTTGCGAGCAAGAGTCGTCTTGTCCCTCTTTCGCTTACGGATATCTTCCAGACTACGGCGCTCATTCTCCAAGGTAATGGCCTTGTCAACCAGAGTTTTAAAATCCGGGAAGGTGTGTACAACCAGTTGGCATCTTAGTGCCGGTGCCAGGCCGTCCAGGAATTTTTCCATCTTCTTGTCCTCTGTCATGTGCTCGTCGTAGGCATAACGAGATAGCTGGGTAAACTGACCGTTGTATTCTGTCACTGACATGCCTCTTTGCTTGAGGTCATCAAATTCTCTTTTCTTGATTTTTATGATGCTCCTGGGGATGTGCGCCCCACGAAAGCCTTCCTTGAACTCTTCCCAGGTGATGTTGTGTTCACTGGGATGCATGTGTAGGAAGTTTTCCCACCATGCTGCAGCTGCTCCAGTAAGGTAGTGTGGTGCATAAAGCACCTTCTCATGATCTGAACACTGAGCAATAATCAGTTTCCTTTCGATGTCACGAAGCCAATCATCGGCTTCAAGTGGCCTATCGGTGTGAGCAAACGTTGAAGGGCGAGTCTTCTGTAACTCAGACAACTTGGAGTGTGGCTGGTACGGCTCACGGTGGTTTCCCATATTGATGACGTGGTTCATCATCTCTTGGTGTTGCTGTTGGCTTTGTTCAAAAAGGCGGCATACTTGAGATAAGGCGGCCTCACTGTCTTGTTGACTAGACTGTCCCTGAGTGAAGTTGTTGCTGGTCTGAGTCCCAAATACTTCTTCTGGCTGATTGGGCATGGACGAGTCCATGGACGAGACATTTTCCACTCTGGGGTATTATTTGCAAAAATCATGAGAAGAACTGCGAGGTGCAAGGAAAATCTTGCAAAGACAAAAATTTAAAAGATCTCAAGATTTTCAAGAAAACATAAACAACTCTGCACGGAGAAGAGACGCTTAACACAAATCTTACACGCGAAACGCAAACATACGATACAGCACTCAGGATGTGTGTACACATTCCTGACATGTTATTAGCACACTCTCTGGGGTGCAGCGAACACAACTACTACAAACTAGCGTACATATAAAACACATCATACAAGCAGACATAACGCGCGGCTACTCGGCGCTCTCAGTCGGAGATGGTGACGATGTCCTTTCCCTTGCCGAGGGCAAGACTCAGCGGTGCAGGAGATTCAACCTCCACCTCCTCTCTAGCAGGCTCCTGGCGCGAAGCACTGCGCTGCGGTGATGGTGCGGGTGCGACAGGCGGTAGTGCGGGTGTGGCAGGCGATGCAGCTCTGACTGGAGTAGGAGCGATGACTTGGTCGAACTCCTCAGTGGTAGGCAGACGGCGAGCAGTGGCTAAAATGGCCGGTGCATAAGATGCTGAAGACGAGACGAAAGTCAGTGGCGGTGCCGTGTGAAGAAGCTCCTTCCTGCAGGTAGGACCGCCCCGAACTAAGTCCATCCGGGCAGCCACAAGATCGTCCACGAGGTTGTCGAAAGACTCCTCCAGAGCCTTGAGATACTCCACAACCATCTCGATGGCTTCATCTCGCTCTCCCCGATGGCAGGCGAATGCATAGTGACAAGTGTATGGCACATGGCATGGGAGGTAGCGGTAGCGACGAGTCTTCATCATCGGAAGGATGTCCCGAAGGCGAGCTATCGCCTCACGGGCAGCCATCTGCATGGCATGCCTCTCCGTAGGCATGGCCCTTCCCACAAAACGGAAGTGGCGTGATGCAGAACGTCCTCCCTTGAATTGCACCATGGCTTGGTGCATAGACCCGTCGTCACTGAGCTTGTGCTGGTAAAGTGTGAACTCCGGACGAGTCGCTGGCCCGATCGCGAGCTTGGTGATGGAAACGAGGAGCTTGACAAACCCCTCGGGCACGTTCGTGAACACTCGAGTCTCGCAGTTGCTGCCAGCCATCTACAAAAGTAGGCAAAAATTCTGAGTAGTCAAGTCATAAATTTTATGATGACCAACAGAAAATAGCTACAATTGCAAAATGCTGAAAAAGCACAAAAGACGCTAATAACCGATTAGCGATCGCACCTAGTGGCTTCCTACAGTCAGCCTGGCTCTGATACCAAGCTTGTCACGACCGGTTTTTCAATAAAATATTTATTGAGAGACCAATCCCTTTTACGGACCAGTAAAGAAGAATTCCTTCTCACTGGTAGACAATATCTTGGTCACAGAAGAAAAATACCAGGAGTACTGAATATAATACAAGGTTGAGCGGAGACTGCTCAACAGTTTATTACATGCACGCCGATAAAACATAACGGCGGATAGGGTGGCATAACTACTAACTCACGATAACAACGGTGGTGGAAATATCACAGCGGAGCGGGTGATATGACTCCTGAAGACTAGAGCCCTTCGAGCGTCGGAGTGAAGCTCGAGGAGATTTATTGCGGGTGGCGGAAGCGTATATTATACAAGTGACCAATATCCAAGATCGCACGGGGCTGACTGGGACTCCTCTAGGCGTCGGACTCACTATCAAATTCTTCATCCATGAGATCGCCTTCGTCAACATCTGGCCAAATCAACAAGCCAGGTGAGTACTATGAAAGTACTCGCAAGACAGTTCGGACATAAGATATAACAAATGTAAACATGATGCATATGCACAGGTCAACAAGTGCACTCAGACATAGAGATAAAACTGCACGGGAAATAAAAGAGAAGTCGGGCGGTAGTCCTCCCGAAATCCCAAAACAATATACTGGGTGCCAAACGAGGGTCTGAAGGACTCCTCGAGAGGAAAATGCAAGAATAATAATAATGCCGCAAATGGGCGTCGTGGCGACACCACATAAAGGGCTTATAATGGAAAAATAAATGACAGTGCGTGCCACAGTCGGACGTCTGAAGCGACATCACATAAAGGGCTTATATTGGAAGTAAAAGACAAACATGCCACAGTCGGACGTCTGAGCGACATCACTTAAAGGGTTATATTGAAAGTAAAAGACAAACATGCCACAGTCGGACGTCTGAGCGACATCACATAAAGGGCTTATATTGAAAGTAAAAGACAAACATGCCACAGTCGGACGTCTGAGCGACATCACCTAAAGGTCTTATATTGAAAGTAAAAGACAAACATGCCACAGTCGGACGTCTGAGCGACATCACCTAAAGGGCTTATATTGAAAGTAAAAGACAAACATGCCACAGTCGGACGTCTGAGCGACATCACATAAAGGGCTTATATTCATAACATAGTAGCTCATGGATTTTAAATCATATCAAGAGAATAATCAGGCATGAGATAAACAACAGGGTTAGTCCATCCACAATAATAACGTTCAGTCAAGTTTACTACTCATGCTCGCTTACCGGAAAGAAAAATATACCACGAGGTTATGACATAGACATGGGTACACTGATCACGATACTTGACTGTGGATACGGTGACTTGGAAGGATTTGACTCTGCAGAGTTTGTACTTTAACCACAGCCAACGGATTTCAGTAGTCATTGGGACTAGTTCCGTTTACGGTGTTTTGGAAGAAACACGTCTAACCAGTACACACCCATTCAACATTCCGAAGCCAGGAATCACCCTCGGAAGAAAAACCTTGAGACGGGGAGGCTACAACCTCGCGTAGCATGGGATCAAATTTCTATACGCGCGCTCTAAGGGGTGCCCCCCTCTCGGTCCCAACCGGAAACACCATGCCCCCTGACCGGATGACTGGCTTTAATCCACAGCCATGGAACCATCATCCCGGCCCCTCTGTTTGGTGTGTACACAGAAAGAGGTTACCAACTTACTAAACCGCATTCTGGCAGAAAACATGTGGTAGCACGGAAGGGGGAAGAACGATAACGTGACTCCGTCCACGTTAACGTCGGACTTAAAACGGAAGACGTAAGGCTGGCATGCTACAATAGTACCACCTCACTGCCCTTCATGTCACCACATGACTAGGCCATCTCTCATCAGGGATCTCAGTAACTTTGGAACACACGGGTAGTTGCCTCACATGCAACGCGATACTCACCGATGCTCATATGCCATGCACAACCTTTCACGCAAACATGCAAAACACCTATCATATCAAAGGCTCAAACATGCTTGCCTGGTTCGGAGAAGTCGGAGTCTAGCTCGGCGAAGTTCGAGGCTCCGTCACCTCTCCCGGAACCTACGGTATAGTGAAAATGCATACTAACGTGAAACCAACGCGTGCATAAAAGTTTTTCCAATTTTTTTTAAATAAATCCCATAAAAAACTAGACAAAATTATAAGACTGTCAGAAAAAGAATCACTCAAAAATCACTTTTTATTAAAAAGTTATAAGGGTTTTTGTCCAGGGACTCATCTGTAATGAAACAGAAAAGTTCGAGGGGCTTAACTGAGAAAACAGAAAACGGTTCGAATAGAAATGCGCCAGCCCACAGAGAAAGCGTACTCTGCCCGAAGGCGCCAACAGAAAACGCTTCGGGGGAAAAGAAGAGAGGCTGACGTGGGGGGTCCACATGTCAGGTTTGAAAACGTCGCCGGCGCCCGAAGGCTGCGGAGGTCGCCGGCGTCGAAACACGGCGAGTCAGGGAGATCGGAGTGTACCAAGAGTATCAGCGTGCCCTTCCGCGTCGGTGGGTGGTGGACTTGGGCGTCGGGGGGCACCGCGTCGACGGCGACACTTTCTCCGGCGGACGGCGGCTCGGGCGATGGTGGGGAACTCCGGTGGTGTGCTGCAAACCTCGAATTGAAGCGCGGGTCAGAAGGAGGGTTGCACTAGAGAGTTACTGGCAAGAGATGGGAGGCAGAGGTGCACGCACGGGAGCGAATCGAGCTGGATCCCGTGGCGGGTCGCGGTGGCCGGAGTTGAGGAAGGAGACTCCCTCGGGGCTCTTCCAGTGGCTGGGCGGGGTCTTGGTGGAGTGCAGAGGTGGTGTGGGTACTAGCTGGAGCTCGGGGCCTCTATTTATAGGCGGCTCGAGGGGGTGGCCGTGAACGGGGTTGCTCCGGCGAGCAATTACGGCGAGGCAGTGGCTTGGCAAGGAGTTTAGGTGGCCAGGTAGCATCAGTGAGGTGTACTGGTGCCGTTCCCCTGCTAATCCTGGTCGGTCTTGGCGTAATGGCGCCGGTCCACGGTGGGGTGGCCACACGGGCACGACGGCGGCAGAGAGCGCGCTCTGCGCCCAGCGGTTCACGATGAGGGTGGCAGCGCGCACTGGGGAGTGGAAGGCCACGCGGCGATCTCCGGTGGCTTGGGCGGCGCTGGGTGGCGCCGTCTGCGCCGCGCCTCTCTCTGGCGGCCGCAAAGCCGCCGCTGGCGTCGGTCACGGGGCGGCGCACTTCCTCCAGCACGTCGCCGACGCCCGCAAACATCCAGGTGCTCGTGCGGTGCAGAGGACAAGGGGGAGGGGACAGGGATCACGGCGACGCCGGGGCACTGGTGAGATTGGCATCGGACACTGAAGAAACGACAGTGGTTCAGACACTGTTAACTGAATTTGACTGAACATGATATTGACAGTGCTCTGAAGGTGTTCGATGAAATGATTTGGTGTGAAGAAAATTTTTCCTGGGGCTGGGACTTGGTGAGGTGACCTCTCAATGCACCTAGAGGCTGCCTGATTTTTCTCAGAATTTTTGGGGAAGGATTTGAATGAATTTCATCAAATTTGGCAAATCTGGTCCAAACTTGCAGCAAGTGTAGTTTGAAAATTTTGAACTGAAGACCAGTGGATCTTCATGGATCTTGGTTGAGGGTTCAAAGGACTAGGATGGGAAAAAGGTTTGGGGGCAAAAATCAAAGCAGAAAGAGTAGTTCCTTTGTAAACCTCCAAGGATCAAGATATGAGGCAGAAATTGTTTTTGATAAGAAATAAATGGAAAAAAATTATATGTAGAGGTTCAACTTGCTGGATTTGAAGTAAATCATGATCCAAAGATGAGGAGAGGTTTATGAGAGTGGATTTGCACTAAGGTCATGGCAAGAGAGGTTTGTTGAAAGTGGCAAAGAACCATTCCAAAAGCCATAGTGCATTTTTCAAAGAAATTTTCAAAAGGCATTTTTCCCAAGTGAAAGGCATTTTGGTTTGAGTCCAAATCACAGAAAGAACCTCCAAGACCAAAATCAAGTCTTGGGTGAATCCAAATAAAATCCTTGCCCAAAAAAATATTTTGAAAGGGAGGGTTCTTTAAAAAAATTTTAAAATACCTCCCTCAAGTCTAATAAATTTTTTGAAAAGGCCATATAAAATTTTGGGTGTCACAAGAAGAGAGTTAAAGCTAAGGCAGAGAAAGCTGCAAAGATGCCTAGTTTACAGGAAGCATCTTCGGTGTTCCTGAAGAGCAAGCAAGATCAGCTAGCATATCTGATCCAATCCACTTTGAGTATTGAGAAGGGCTTGGCCACCCTGACTCAGAATCAGGAGAGCTTGGAGAGGATCATCGTAACAAAATTTTATGATCTTGATCTGAAGGTTACTGAGATTCAGACAGCAATTGAGCAGCTCCAGGAGGAAGCAGAAGAGAGGAAAGGGAAGGCAACTACAGATGCTTTTCAGCGAGTGCCAAGAGGTCAGAGGTCTGCTGCAGTGCCAGTACCAGATACTATAGCTACATCATCAGCACCAGCAGCTACAGCTTCAGTGCCACCTCCAGCAGCCACTCCACCAGCTCCAACTACATCAACTGATGCCTTCGTCCTTGGAGTTCTCTCTACACCACCTCCCGAAAACCAAGCCAGAGAGACACATAGCACTATGCATTTTCGAACTTTTTGGTAACCTGTTGCCAAAGGAGGAGAAATGTATAGATCACAGGCATCGAGAGAGAGTGTTTTGCTTCTTTGTCTCTCTTGCTTTTGGTTGAACTTTATTGTGTGCTTGGTTGATACTTTATGTCTGTGTGAGATACTTGTTTGATCATGTGTTTGATCATATGCTACTTTAATGCTTGCTTGGATGATATTATCTCTTATATCCCATATATGATCATTCACTTTGCTTGGTTATGAGTGCATGCTTTTAATTTCCATCATTTTAAGCGCTCCACCAAGATGTATGTGACATGGAAGAGTAACCCATGATCCTAATCGATTGTGCATTTGCATTCAAAAGCAGATTTTAAATAATGCACAAATTAAAGGGGAGCTCTTGCTTATCACATACTTCTCAAAGCGACGATGTAATTCAATCTTATGATCATTTGTCGAAGCTTTGATCTATATGTTGTCATCAATTACCAAAAAGGGGGAGATTGAAAGTGCAACTATCCCTGGGTGGTTTTGGTAATTCCTAACAACATATAGCTCATTGAGCTAATGCTATTTCAAGATAAATATTTCAGGAAAGCTCAATGATTGGCATGGCATGGATTAGAAATGTGGACCCTCGAAATGCTAAGGACAAAAGATTGGCTCAAGCTCTAAAGATCAAGACTCTATATTTTACTTTTAGTGATCCAAGATCACATTGAGTCCATAGGAAAAGCCAATACTATTAAAATGGGATGAGGTGTTGCTTAATGGGTTGCTTGCTCAAATGCTTAGTGATATGCTCCAAAAAACCTCAACCACTTTCTCATATCCACATATGTCCCAAACCAAAAGTCAAACTCGGCCCCACGGAAACATTATATCCGGCGCCACCGAGTTCATTTGACATAGACACTGCCACAAACCCTAGTCACTTCGGTCTCACCGATAGGGATCTCGGTATCCTCGAGATGGGATTGCAAACTCTATGTTTCCCTTTGTAACATTTCGGTCCAACCGAGATGAGCGATCGGTTCCACCGAGTTCGCAATGCAAACTCTCTGTTTCTCCTTCATAACGTTTCGATCTCACCTGGATGAGCGAATCGGTCCCATCGAGTTTGCCTGACCAACTCTCTGGTTAGTTTATTACCAAAATCGGTCCCACCGAGTTTGTGTAATCGGTCTCACCGAGATTATGTTATGCCCTAACCCTAATGAAATCGGTCCCACCAAGTTGACATGCCGGTCCCACCGAATATCCTAACATTCACATTTTGAACTAAATCGGTCTGACCAAGTTTCATTATTCGGTCCCACCGAGTTTGGTGATTTGTGTGTAACGGTTAGATTTTGTGTGGAGGCTATATATACCCCTCCACCCACTCTTCATTCATTGAGAGAGCCATCAGAACATGCCTACACTTCCAGCATACATTTTTTGAGAGAGAACCACCTACTCATGTGTTGAGGTCAAGATATTCCATTCCAACCATATGAATCTTGATCTCTAGCCTTCTCCAAGTTGCTTTCCACTCAAATCATCTTTCCACCAAACCCAAATCCGTGAGAGAGAGTTGAGTGTTGGGGAGACTATCATTTGAAGCACAAGAGCAAGGAGTTCATCATCAACGCACCATCTATTACCTTTTGGAGAGTGGCGTCTCCTAGATTGGTTAGGTGCCACTTGGGAGCCTCCGTCAAGATTGTGGAGTTGAACCAAGGAGTTTGTACAGGCAAGGAGATCGCCTACTTCGTGAAGATCTACCCTAGTGAGGCAAGTCCTTCGTGGGCGATGGCCATGGTGGGATAGACAAGGTTGCTTCTTCGTGGACCCTTCGTGGGTGGACCCCTTCGTGGAGTCGCGCAACCGTTACCCTTCATGGGTTGAAGTCTCCATCAACGCGGATGTACGATAGCACCACCTATCGGAACCACGCCAAAAATCTCCGTCTCTACATTGCGTTTGCTCCCTCCAAACTCCTCCCTTTACCTTCATGTGCAATGTTTTACATTCCTCTGCTATACTCGTAGACTTGCATGTGTAGGTTGTTTGCTTGACTAGTGCTAAGTTGCTAAAATCTGCCAAGACTTAACATTGGGAAAAGGCTAGATTTTGATTTGGTCAAGTAGTCTAATTACCCCCCCCTCTAGAGATACTTTTGATCCTACAAATACACACCCCACACTCGCTAGCGGAAATTGAGTAATGAGCTCACGCTGGGGGCTGAGTCGGGGGCTGCGTCGTGGGCTGACGTCCGGGCTGATCGTGATCATCTCCGGCGCGCTTGAGGTGCTCGCCAGGGGCTCGTCGCCCGTCGAGGTCTTGGCCTTCTTCGCCATCCTCTGCGCTAGCGTTTCGGTGTCCCTGCGGAGGCAAGCTAGAACTAGATCAAATCAGATAACATGAGATTCAGGGAACAAAGACAACAGTAAGGCACTTACTCATCCTCTGCTTCTGTTTCCTTCACCCTGTTTGGACTAAAAGGGGAAAGGTCGAAATCGGCCTCTGGAGTGGAATCCGGGCTAGGAGGTGGAGATGGAGATGAGGGTCTGGGCCGCTTGGTCGAGGCAGAAGCGGCGGCTGCTGCTTCCTTTGCCGTCGCGGCCGTTGCGCCTTGTATGGCGCACAGGTTGTGGCTGGGCCCCTTGGTGCCACGTGCCCTTGCCAGCTGCTCCCCTGACGGGGACCCCTCGCTCGAAGAAGCTGCCCGGGCTGGCTCGAGCATGCGCTTCCTCCTCCCCAGTGCTAGGGGCTCGTCGTGTGGCTCCTCTTCGTCTGCCCCCTCACCCGCCTCCTCGTCTGTCTTCCCGGTAGCGGCGCCGCTGTGCTCCCCGGCAGGCTCCTCCCGCCCGGCAAGCTCCTCCTCTACGCCGGCCTCGTCTTCCTGGAAGCCGACACTGCCGGCCTCCTCGGCAAGGGCTGCCTCTTCTGCCCTGCTGCCGATGTACGCCACCTCTTCCTCGGTGGTGTCACGGATGAGCCGCGTTTCTTCACGGATGGGCCTCTCCGACAAGCTGTCGAAGAACTCTTGCACTCGCGCCGTGTCTGGCTCGGCCCATGTCTGGTCGAGGCCGTGGGCGTTGAACACTGGCATCATGGAGATGATCGAGGTCCGGGTGGAATTTTTGCACAGAGGGACCACGGCCGCCGGCAACCTGAACGGCTTGTCTGCCTTCTCGGCCTTGCCAGCCTTCCCGGCCTTGCTGGTCTTGTTGGCCTTGAATTGGAACAGCCTTTGGCAAAGAGCTGCGTGCTGCATCACTGGAAAATTACGGTTCAGCCCGGGGCGCAGCCTCATGATGTCTGCCGCGTTCCGGAAATCCCAAGTTGGACTCCCCTTGTTGTGCAAGGGGGCGACACGGTGGCGGAGGAAATCGGCCCCAATCATCTCCAGGGTGAGCCCGGCGACCTTGAGGCGATTGATTCTGGTGGTCGCGACTGTGAGCTTCTCTTCTTGAGGGTCGAGATCGCCCCAGTTGCCGCGGCGAACCACTTGCGCTTGCCGAGGCAGACAGAACGGCGACGGCTCCTTCTCCACGATCCAGCAGCACCTGCCCCGCCATTTGTTCCATTTCTCCTTGTTGGTCCCGTTTGGGTACGTCTCCTTGCACAAGGCCCTCGGGAGCCAGGTAACACAGCCAGACAGAGCCCCTCCTGGCTGGACGCGGGGGACGAAGTAGTGGCCGAAGAGTGCCGTGTTGGGGACCACCCCGATGATGTTCTCGCAGAGGTGGGCGAAGATAGCCATGCACGCCACGGTGTTCGGCGTGAAATGCAAAAGGTGGAAGCCGAAGGTATACATGATGTCGATGAAGAAATCCGAGAATGGGGGGCAGAGCCCGCAGTAGAGATAATCGACGAAGAAGGGAAATTTATCTGGACCTGGCGCGGCGTTGGGAGCGGGGATGACGCGAGTGGCGGGATGCCATGTCATCTCTCTCCCCCACATGCACTGATACCGGCCCCTGAGCGCACGCGCATCGAGCGTCGGAGCGAAGACGACGTGCTCCCTCCGCATCTTCACCAACTCGGTCTCCGGCACCTCTTCCCCTCGCTCGCCTTGGGCTCTCCCTTGCTCTTGTTTTTGGGTGCCATAGCGGCCGGCGGAGGACGGGGGACCGAAGGTGGTGAGGGCGCGGCGGCGGCAGGCGGAGGAGAAAGCATTGGATTGAGCTCAAGGAAGAAGAAGGAGACGGCAGTTTCCTAGATTGGAATGGGCGGAAGGGGTAAATGAGCAGCTGATACGTCTCCAACGTATCTACTTTTCCTAACGCTTTTCCTCTTGTTTTGGACTCTAATTTGCATGATTTGAATGAAACTAACCCCGGACTGACGCTGTTTTCAGCAGAACTACCATGGTGTTGTTTTTGTGCAGAAATAGAAGTTCTAGGAGTGGAACGAAACTTTGCGAGGAATTTTTATATAATATATAAGAATTTCTTGAGCCAAGACATACCGGAGAGGGGCCCCTGGGTGGGCACAACCCACCAGGGCGAGTCCCCCTCTCTTGGCGCACCCAGGTGGGTTGTCCCCACCTGGTGCCCCCGCAGACCCTAATTCCAAAGCTATAAAATCACATTATTCCAGAAAAATTTTAGGAAAAAAGAATTATCGCGATCCACGGGACGGAGCCGCCGCCAAGCCCTGTTCTTCCTCGGGAGGGCAGATCTGGAGTCCGTTTGGGGCTCCAGAGAGGGGGATCTTCGTTCTTCATCATCACCAACCCTTCTCCATCGCCAATTCCATGATGCTCCCCACCGGGAGTGAGTAAGTCCTTCGTAGGCTCGCTGGTCGGTGAGGAGTTGGATGAGATTCATCATGTAATCGAGTTAGTTTTGTTAGGGTTTGATCCCCAGTATCCACTATGTTCTAAGATTGATGTTGCTATGACTTTGACATGCTTAATGCTTGTCACTTTGGGCCGGGTGCCATGAACTCAGATCTGAACCGTTTATGTTATCATCATTATATCCATGTTCTAGATCCGATCTTGCAAGTTATAGTCACCTACTACGTGTTATGATCCGGTAACCCCGGAGTGACAATAACCAGGACTTCTTTCGGTGATTACCGTAGTTTGAGGAGTTCATGTATTCACTATGTGTTAATGCTTTGTTCCGGTTCTCAATTAAAAAGAGGCCTTAATATCCCTTAGTTTCCAATATGGACCCCGCTGCCACGGGAGGGTAGGACAAAAGATGTCATGCAAGTTCTTTCCATAAGCATGTATGACTATATACGGAATACATGCCTACATTATATTGACGAACTGGAGCTAGTGCCGTATCACCCTAGGTTATAACTGTCTCATGATGAATATCATCCAACAAGTCACCGACCCAATGCGTGCGAATTTATCTTATATTGTTTTGCTAAGTTACTACTACTATCATCACTGTTACACTTGCTACAAAACTACTGTTATCATTGTTGCCGTTACTATTGCTGTTGTCACTACTATCAAAACTATCAAACTACTTTGCTACTGATTACTTGCTGTAGATAATTAATCTCCAGGTGTGGTTGAATTGACAACTCAGCTGCTAATACCTTCAAATATTCTTTGGCCCCCCTTGTGTCGAATCTATAAATTTGGGTTGAATACTCTACCCTCGAAAACTGTTGCGATCCCCTATACTTGTGGGTTATCAAGACCTTTTTCTGGCACTGTTGCCGGGGAGCATAGCTATATTTGTTGAGTCACTTGGGATTATTATCATATTATCACTATGAAGAATCTGAAGGATCCTAAGACTAAGATTTATCCCTCAAAAGACGAGGGGAGGTAAGGAACTGCCATCCAGTTCTGCTTTAGATTCACCTTCTGTTATGAGTAAACTTGCAACACCACCACATGCTATCAATTCTAATATGTCAGAATTTATTGATGATGCTACTTCTGCTATGGATAATTCTTATCATGCTGCTAGTACCTTACTTGGTGAATTTCTTGATGAACAAATTGCTAGAGTAATACAACATGATGTTGATGAATCTGATGATGAGCTTGAAACTGAATCTCCTGAAACACCTGCTAGAAATAGTCCTCCTAGATATGTATTGCCTAAGGTACCGGAAGGTTATGTTATGAGTGAAGACGGAACTAGAGATATTCTTGCTTGTAAGGATAGAGATGATCTAGAGAAATTATTAAGCAAGTATAAAGAAAAATCTCCGAATGCTAGAATGAAATGTGATCCTAAGTTTGCTACTTCACCTATCTTTATTGATGATAAGGATTATGAATTCTCTGTCGACCCAGAGTTAATTACTTTGCTTGAATCTGATCCTTTCCATGGTTATGAAACTAAAACTGTTGTGGCACATCTTACTAATTTGAATGATATAGCCACCCTTTTTACTCATGATGAGAAAACTCACTACTACTTTATTCTCAAATTATTTCCTTTCTCATTAATGGGTGATGAAAGCTTGGTACAATACTCTTGCTCCTGGTTGTGTGTGTAGTCCCCCGGATATGATTTATTACTTCTCTAAAAAATATTTCCATGCTCATAAAAAACAAGCTGCTTTACAGGAAATATTTAACTTTGTGCAAACTAAAGAAGAGAGTCTCCCACAAGCTTGGGGGAGGCTTTGTCAGCTACTTAATGCTTTGCCTGATCCTCCTCTCAAGAAAAATGAAATACTTGATATGTTCTGTAATGGACTAACCGATGCTTCTAGGGACTTCCTAGATAGTTGTGCTGGTTGTGTTTTCAGGGAACGAACTATTGGACAAGCTCAAGAATTATTGAATAACATATTGAAAAATTATGATGATTGGAATCTTCCTGAACCACCACCTAAACCCACTCCGAAGAACAGGGGTATATTATATCTCAGACCTGAAGATATGCAAGAGGCAAAGAAATCTATGAAGGAAAAAGGTGTTAAAGCTGAGGATGTTAAAAATTTACCTCCTATTGAAGAAATACATGGGTTCAATAATAATGATAATCCTCACAATATGCACCCTAGCCAATGCCTTTATGAGTTTGAAAACTATATTAGAAAACAAGATCACTTCAATACAAATGCTATGAAACAATTGAAATATAATTATGATATGATTGCTCACTTGAGTGACTTGTTATTTAGAATCTCAAATGATGTTAGAGGTGTTGGAAAACATGCTTCTATGGTTCAAACTCAGTTAGAACAAGTTGCTAAATCACAAAGAGAATTGCTTGATGAAATGAATAACAACATACATGACTTTGTTGTTAGAGTTGCAACTAGAGGAGGTAAAATGACTCAGGAACCACTTTATGCTGAGGGACACCCAAAAAGAATTGAACAAGATTCACAAACAAATAACACTAGTGCACCTAGTCCTTCTAAAAAGAAAAACAAGAAGAAAAATGATAGGACTTTGCATGCTTCTAGTGAACCTAAAATAGAAAAACCTACTGATAATGATAATGAAACTTCTATCTCTGATGCTGAAACTCAATCTGGTAATGAAAAAGATAATGATGAGGTTCATGAAGACACTCAACCAAATAATGAAAAAGAACGAGATAATGATGTTGAGATAGAACCGCCTGTTGATCTTGATAACCCACAACCTAAGAATAAAAGGTATGATAAAAGAGACTTTATTGCTAGAAAACACGGTAAAGAAAGAGAACCGTGGGTTCAAAAACCTATGCCTTTTCCACCCAAGTCAACTAAAAAGAAAGATGATGAAGAATTTGAACGCTTTGCTGAAATGTTGAGGCCAGTCTTTTTGCGTACTCGCTTGACTGATATCCTGAAAATGCCTCCTTATGCAAAGTATATGAAAGGCATCATCACAAATAAGAGAAAAATACCAGAAGCTAAAATCTCCACTATGCTTGCTAATTATACTTTCAAAGATGGAGTACCTTAAAAACTTGGAGATCCGAGAATACCAACTATACCTTGCTCTATCAAAAATAATTATGTGAAAACTGCTTTGTGTGATTTAGGAGCTGGTGTTAGTGTCATGCCTTTATCTTTATATAAAAGACTTGACTTGAATAAACTCACACCTACTGAAATATCCTTGAAAATGGCTGACAAATCAACTGCCACACCTATTGGTATCTGTGAGGATGTGCCCGTTGTTGTTGCTAATGTTACTATCTTGACTGACTTTGTTATATTTGAGATGCCCGAGGACGACAACATGTTGATTATCCTTGGTAGACCCTTCTTGAATACTGCAGGGGTTGTTATTGATTGCAATAAAAGCAAGGTCACTTTTCATATCAATGGTAATGAGCATACGGTGCACTTTCCGAAGAAACAATTCCAAGAGAATGGTATTAATGTTATTGAAAAATCTCCGACAATCACTATTGGAAGTTTTCAAATACCTCTACCTACTATCAAAAAGAAATATGGAATGCTTATTGTTGGGGAAATACATATCCCCATTGAGGTAACTTAGTGATTTACGAATGTTCTTCGGTTTCATGCTAATTGAAAGTGGTTGTTAATAAGACCTGATAAACCTTATTAATGAAACATTTTTAGCGGTATGAAGTTGATGAATTTAGTAAGCACTACCTTCTGTCCTTACTTTTTGTTCTTTGTTTTTATTAGTTAAATCAAATAAAATGCCATGTTTTGTCTGTTTTTTGAATTTCCAGTGCAATAAAAAATGACCCAAAAATAAAAGTTCTCAGAATGCCCTGAAAATTTAATACGATTTTTTCTGAATATTTCTGAATTTCTGGTGCAAATAATATCAGAGGGAGGTGCACCAGGTGGGCACAACCCACCTGGGCGCGCGAGGACCCCCAGGCGCGCCCTGGTGGGTTGTGGTCCCCACGTGGGCCCCCTCACTTATCCTTTCATCCCACATCATCACTCACCTCCAGAAAAAAATCTCCCTTGCTCTCGCTCACATGTTCTTGCCGTCAAACCCGCGGATTTCGATCTCTTTGCTCGAAGCTCCGTTTCCGAAGCTGTTTCGGGGGATTGTTGCTTGGTATGTGACTCCACCGTTTGTCCAATTAGTTTTTGTTTTAGTGGTTTATATTTTGAATAATTAGCTACTCTTGGTGCTGCTGTAGATGAGCTTGCATGTTAAATTCTTAGAGTTCTATGTAGTTTGAATGCTTGCTTTGGCCTCTATGTATCCCTATGAGTAGTTGCTATCAATTTTATAAAGTTTTGTTGACAAATTTTTTTCACCCCAAAAATTTTCAGAAATTGTACGTGGATATTATGAACCTATTTGGAAGGAGTTCTTCGAGGAGGCGATCCTCGGGGGCATTGAGGGAGTCCTAGACTAAGGGGTCCTCGGGCATCTGGCCTGTTATCTGTTGGGCCGGACTGATGGGCTATGAAGACATGAAGGCCGAAGACTATACCCGTGTCCGGATTGGAATCTACTTGGCGTGGAAGGCAAGCTAGGCGACCGATTATGAAGATTTCCTCCTATGTAACCGACTCCATGTAACCCTAGATCTCTCCGGTGTCTATATAAACCGGAGGGCATAGTCCGGATAGGACAGATTCATTACCATATACTCATAGGCTAGACTTCTAGGGTTTAGCCACTATGATCTCGTGCTAGATCAACTCTTGTAACACTCATATTCATCAAGATCAATCAAGCAGGAAGTAGGGTATTACCTCCATAGAGACGGCCCGAACCTGGGTAAACATTGTGTCCCCCGTCTCCTGTTACCATCGATCCTAGACGCACAGTTCGGGACCCCCTACCCGAGATCCGCCGGTTTTGAGACCGACATTGGTGCTTTCATTGAGAGTTCCACTGTGCCGTTGACGAAAGGCTCGATGGCCCCTTCAATCGTCGGTAATGGCGTCATTCAGGGAGAAACCTTTCTCCCCGGACAGATTTTTGTATTCGGCGGCTTCGTACTGCGGGCCAACTCACTTGGCCATCGGGAGCAGGTCGATAGCTACGCCCCTGGCCATCAGGTCAGATTTGGAAGCTTGAACTACATTGCGGATATCCGTGGAGACTTGATCTTCGATGGATTCGTGACTGCGGCGATCGCTCCCCTTCTCTCCGATGAACATGACTCAAATCTGTCATCGGAGCACTCCCAGGAGATGGATCCTGTTGCTGCAACGGCCTCAGTACCGAAGTAGGTCATCCCCTCCGAGGCCATAAAGTCCGCGATGTTGGAGCCGCACACGGATTTGACATCCTGCAATGCTGGCATCAATGGAACTCCGGACTCGTCTCCGGCTACATGTTCCAGATCAAGTGCGCCTGCGGACACCGAGCTGGATCCGTTATCAATTTTTGAATTTAGCGCCGCTTCCAGCATTCGCCTTTGGGTGACGTACTAAATTCTTTGAAGAATTTGTCCTTGGAGGAAGACTCACAGTCGAACTATGTTCGGTTCGAGCTAGAGGCGGACGACGAGGAATTCTGCTCCCGACCCGCCACCCACTTCATAGCTACCGTCGACAACTTAACCGACGTGCTTGACTACGGCTCCGAAGACATCACTGGTATGGACGACGATGCCGACAATGAGCAAGGCCAAGACCCGCCATTCACTGGACGTTGGACGGCCACCTCTTTGTACGGCGTATACATGGTTGATACACCCAAAGGATCTAGCGACGACAAAGAAGAGCCAGATAAGAATAAACCTTCCGAGACGTAGTCCAAGCGCCGACGCCCCAAACGCCGTTCTAAGCCTCGCCGCTCAAAAGATAGCAACACTGGTATCGGAGAAAATAGCACTCTGGGCGACGCCAAAAACAATGAAGACCCTGTGGATGCTGCATCTGAACAGGAGGAACATGACGACAGACAAGACAACCCTGATGAGCAGGCAATAGAAGATGACTCGGGGGACGATAGTTACCGTCCACCCTCTAAAGAGGAGACAAGCCTCGGCAACGAAGATTTCATCGTGCCTGAGGACCCTCTGGAGCAGGAGCGCTTTAAGCTTCAACTCATAGCCACCGCAAGGAGCCTGAAAAAGAAACCGCAGCAGCTTCAAGCTGAACAAGATCTGCTAGTCGACAGATGGATTGACGTCCTGACAGCGGAAGAATACGGCCTCAAGCGCCCAGCCAAGAGCTACCCGAAACGCAGACTGCTACCTCAATTCGATGAGGAGGCACCGGAGCGCACATCTCCCTCGCGTAATGCAGAACGACCACCACGTGGTCGAGACAGGGTGGCCGGCCGGCCACCACGCGGTCGGGATAAAGCGGCAACTTAGGCCGAACAACAGCCTGCCCAACCGCCCCGCAAAAATAAAGTCGGAAGATTTCGGGGTCACACGTATGACCTCCGGCAGACCCTGGACAGTAGAGCAGGACATACAAGATCGATCTACGGATCGCGAGGATGTGCCTCGAGGCACGAAGACGGCTAACTATTCGGACGTGACAAATCTAACCACGCCCGGTCCAAATGCCGCAAACGGACTCCATCAGAGCTACGACGCGACACGGCCTGGTACAGAGGTGCCGCACACCCTCTCTGCTTCATAGACGAGGTACTGGATCACGAATTCCCCAAGGGATTCAAGCCCGTTAATATCGAATCATACGACGGCACAACCGATCCCGCGGTATGGATCAAGGATTTCATTCTCCATATTCATATGGCTCGAGGAGATGACCTCCACGCCATTAAATACCTCCCACTCAAGCTCAAAGGGCCAGCTCGGCAGTGGCTTAACAGCCTGCCTGAAAATTCTATCGGCAGCTGGGAGGACTTTGAAGAAGCTTTCCTAGACAACTTCCAAGGAACCTATGTCCGGCCACCAGATGCCGATGACTTAAGCCACATAGTTCAACAACCCAGAGAATCAGCTAGAAATTTCTGGACTAGGTTCCTAACCAAAAAGAACCAGATCGTCGACTGTCCGGATGCCAAAGCCCTAGCGGCCTTTAAGCATAGTATCTGGGATGAATGGCTCGCCCGCCACCTCGGCCAAGAAAAACCAAGGTCCATGGCAGCCCTGACGGCACTTATGACCCGCTTTTGCGTGGGAGAAGATAGTTGGCTGGCCCGCAGTACAAATACGACCAATGAAATAAGTCCCTCCGCGGCCAAAAATAGCGCCGGCAAGCACCGGTGCAACAGAAACAAACGCCAAAGCAATGGCGATAACACCAATGACACAACAGTTCACGCCGGATTCAGTGGCTCAAAGTCCGGCCAATGAAAAAAGCCCTATCATAGGAGCAGCGGAAAACCATCCAGCTTGGACCGCATACTCGATCGTCCTTGCCAAATACATGGTACCCTAGACAAACCATCCAGCCATACTAACAGAGATTGTCGGGTCTTTAAACAAGCCAGCAAAGTAAATAACAGAAGCAAAAAGGGGAATCACAGAGCGAACACGACGACGAAGAGCCCCAGCAGCCGAACACTGGGGGGCAGAAGAAATTTCCCCCCAAATCAAAACGGTGAACATGATATACGCTACACACATCCCCAAAAGGGAGCGCAAGCAAGCACTCAGGGACGTCTACGCGGTAGAGCCAGTCGCCCCGAAGTTCAATCCGCGGTCATCATTCCCGATTAGTTTCGATCGACGAGACCACCCAACTAGCATCCGGCATGGTGGTTCAGCCACACTGATCCTCGATCCAATCATCGACGGATTTCACCTGACTCGAGTCCTAATGGACGGCGGTAGCAGCCTCAACCTGCTCTATCAGGACACAATACGTAAAATGAGCATTGACCCTTCACGAGTCAAGCCCATGAAGACTACCTTTAAAGGAGTCTTACCAGGCGTAGAGGCTCGTTGTACGGGCTCAATAACGCTGGAAGTAGTATTCGGTTCCCCGAATAACTTCTGAAGTGAAGAGCTAACCTTCGATATCGTCCCATTTCACAGCGGCTATCACACACTGCTCGGACGAACCGCATTCGCTAGATTCAACGCGGTGCCACATTATGCTTATCTCAAGCTCAAGATCCCCGGTCCACCTGGCGTCATTACAGTAAATGGAAACACGGAACGCTCCCTCCGTACAGAGGAGCACACTATCGCCCTAGCAGTAGAAGTACAGCGTGGCCTTCTCAAGCAGCACTACAATCCGGTTGCCGAGCCCCTGGACACCATTAAGAGGGTCCGGACTATACTGCAGCAGGACAGCCTGGCTGGTCATGGGCCAAACTAGCAAAATTCGGCCTCCGTCCAAGCCCAGACGAGGCAATGGTATTAGTACCGCGAGCACATAAGCTACGCACTCATGGGTACTGACGGAGGCACAACTCACTCGCAATCCACAGTACGGCTTGATAGACCCTGGGATTCACACGCTTCTGCTTTTTCTTTATACAGATCTTCTTCTCTTTTCAAGGGCTATATGGACGACCTGCTTGCAGAACACTCCAAGGAAGCAAGGAGCTCCGGCGTACAAAAAACCCCCAGGTGGTTTCTAATAAATGATTCATCTACTTGTTTTACATACCCGCACGCAGCTCGCCCTTGGTTACGACATTTTTAATAGCCTTACTTTCTTATCGCATTACTTGTACAAAGTACGCCTTGACGTACCGATCACATAACAACGGTGAATAAATAGTGGGGTCAGCCCATTACATCATTTTTTCCGTTCCCACACCTCAGTATTTATTACTCACTGCACACGTACACAATGGTACGTACTAATACGCCAGGGGCTTAATTACACCCCGCATCGAGGCAATAAAAGTCCGAACACTTTTACAGTATAGTTCGACACCCTGAACTTATAGCATTACATGCATCGGCTCCCAATCATGTCTTTGGTCAATAGTTGGGTTGCCCGGCTCCTGTGCTTACTACCTTACGTTCCGCTATATCGGCTAGGGTAGTAAAGGGAGAACTACTGCGATTGTGTCCCGGTTCTTCCGGACGAGCACCCCAGTAGAGAAAGCCGAAAACTGACTGTCATGATGCGGCGAGAGCCGGTCAGTTGTTCGTGAGGTTCCAAATCATTGGAGATTTTTCCCGCTTCTTGCGAAGAATCGGTTCTTCCGATTAGGTGTGTATAGCGCCCCTAATTCGGCCTTCCGAACACCAGGGGCTTCGCCGACTTTATTAATTGTCAAACTCCTATGGCTAAGTGGGGGCGGTAAAGGCCGCATAGTCTGATTGCCTTGTTCGCTGCGCTAAACACCTCCTTTAAGGACCAGAATGTGGAGTAAAGAGTGTTTAGATTTATCCCGAACACCCCCGTACTATCTACGTGGGGGCAGAAGCCGACGACTGGTCATCCCTCAGATTTAACAAACGGCCGCACAGGAGGTAAAATTTAAAAATCACATACATTATACTGCATAATATCTTTGTTCCATATCACAGGGCAAGATAGTACACATGTTTCTACGGGAATATAATATCCTTTGAGCATTGCTCCGCTGCAAGGCGGGACCCCTCCAGGACACCATCAAAATAATGCTCGGGCCGACGATGCTCCTTGCCCTCCGGCGGTCCCTCCGTCATCAGCTTCTTCGCATCCAGCTTGGCCCAATGCGTCTTGACGCCGGCAAAAGCGATGCGCGTACCTTCAATGCATACCGACCGCTTTACGGCTTCGAGCCGCGAACAGGCACTCACAAGCCGCTGCACAAGTCCGAAGTAGCTGCCAGGCATTGGATCGGCAGGCCACAGCCGGACTATAAAGTCCCTCATGGCTAGCTCTGCCAACCTGTGCAGCTCGACCAACTGCTTTAGCTGGTCACTGAAGGGCACCGGATGTTCGGATCCCAGATATTGGGACCAGAACAGCTTCTCTGTAGACATCCCTTCCTCGGCTCTATAATGCTCGGCCGCATCCGACACACTGTGTGGCAGACCTGTAAATGCCCCTGGAAAACCAAAATTAAGGATAAGTACAAGGGACGTTGCTTCTACACGCCCGCTCTGCATGGTGAAGAACTTACCCGCCGCAATCTTCTTGGCCATCTCGACTTCCTAGAGGGCGCTCTGGGCTTCGGTTCGTGCATCCTAAGTGCTCTGGCGAGCCTTCATCAATTGGGACTCTTGTGCCTTACAATCGCGCTCCAGGGCCTCAAATCTCTCTATCGCGCCCTGGAGCTGTTGCTCCGCCTCGCCAACCCGGGCCTCGTGCTTTTCGCGCAAAACACACTCTTTGGCCGCTTTGTCCTCGGCCTCGGCCAGCACCTTCTTCAGGGCTGCCACCTCGACCGTGGCCCCTAATAAAGTTTACGACGTTTTAGACAAGTCGGACTACTCATTTTTTTCGAAATGTACCTACAGGTTATTGCATACGTTGGCTGTCCTCCAACTGCTTCTTCACACGGTCGAGCTCCTCCTCGGCCCGCTCTAGTTTCTGCTTCAGTCTTGAGACCTCCACAGCATGAGCAGTGGCAGCCTGCAGGGATACCTGCTTATTCACATAGACAACTCATGTTAGACTCCTGCGATTTTTTGATCCTCTGTTCGGCTTTTCTTCCCGAACACCAAACAGAGTATCAGGGGCTACTGTCTACACTGTGATACTTTTCCTAGAATCACATTACTTACCTCAAAGCCTGTTAGAAGGCTAGTGCAGGCTTCGGTCAGTCCGCTTTTAACGAACTGAACCTTCTCTACTACCGTGTCCATAAGGACATGATGTTCATCCACGATAAAGGCGCCTCGTAGCGCCTCCAGCAGACGATCCGGTGCCTCTGGCTGGACAGAGGTCACCGGTGGAACAGGCACACTCCTTCCTCGTGGGGAATGCCGTTCGCTGGACCCCGGAGCCGTGTAGATCTCTGAAAGGGTATCCAGCTGAGGGCCGAAGGAAACTCGGGCCCCATCACCAGTCCCCATGGGGGCTTTTCCCCCATGTGTCCGGCGTCCGAGGAGTCGTCCTGGGGCGTCACCCCGATGATCTCCGGAACCTCCCCCGGCCTGGGAAAGTCTTTTTGGACACCACCTCGTCATCACCCTTGGGTGAGAGGGAATGAGCAGGTGGCGGAGACATGCTAGCCATATCCTCTATGTTTAGCGAATCCTTTGTCGAGGATCGCGGAGAGCCATCGCGCGCCGGACTGCAAGGACAAAGTTTACAATATGTCAATATCACAAACCAGAAAGGCCAGCTATTCGCAAATTCTGATACTTACGAAGCGGCCCGAGGCTTGGTCCGGCAAGGCCGTTCCGGACTGCTGTCGACATCCCATGCGGAATTATCCGCGAGGGAGCCTCTAACCCTCTTAGGCGTTTTCGCCTCTGGGCTTGCGGGGGCCGCTCTCTTCTTCCTCCCCGCTTCAGGTGTGGAGTCGTTTTCTTCTTCCTCTTCATCGTCGTCGTCAAAGGACGAAGAGGAAGTCTCGCTTCCAGACGTCTCGTCCGGAATGCTTCTCTGGTGAAGGCCCTTCTGGGCCCCTTGGGCCGCCTTCTTAGCCGTCTTCTCCGGCACCTCATAAGGTACAGGGAACAACATCTTCTCCAATAATGGAAATTCCTGGTCCTCGGGTAGCGGAGCTGGACAGTTGATCTTCTCAGCCAACTTAATCCAGGCCTGAAAATAGGGGAAGGAAGCTTAAATTTCCCATCAAAATATGCTAGTAGGGGATACTCCTTGAAAACATTAAAGGAACTGACCGGGTTGGGCTGGCGCTTTAAGCTAAGCCCGCGGTCTTCGGTCACAGGTGGTGGCGTTTCGCCGGCCTTGAAGAGCACCTTCCAAATTTCTTCGTGCGTCATGCCGAAGAGCTCCAGTAGCGTCCGGTGCTTGGCTGGCTCGAACTCCCACAAATTACAAGTTTGGCATTGGCACGGAAGGACCCGACGAACAAGCATGACCTGGACCATGTTGACGAGCTTGATCTTATTTTCTATCATGTTCTGGATGCACGTCTGGAGCCCAGTCAGCTTGTCCGAGGGACCCCAGGTTAGGCCCCTCTCTTGCCAGGAGGTGAGTCGCATCGGGATTCCGGATCGAAATTCGGGGGCCGCCAACCAGTCAGCGTCGCGCGGCTCGGTGATGTAGAACGACCCGATTGCCACCCCTTCACCGGCTCCACAAACGAACCTTCAAGCCAGGTAAACGTTGGACATCTTGCCCACCATAGCGCCTCCGCACTCTGCTTGTTGACCGCGCACTACTTTCGGCCTCACATTAAAGGTCTTCAGCCACAAGCCAAAGTGAGGTGGGATGCGGAGAAAAGCCTCACAAACGACGATAAACGCCGAAATGTTGAGGATGAAGTTGGGGGCTAGGTCATGGAAATCCAGCCCATAGTAAAACATCAACCCGCGGACGAATAGGTGAAGAGGGAACCCAAGCCCGCGGACAAAGTGTGTGTCGGGACCCCGATTCTAAGTCACACCGATCTAGCCTGTAACACCTCATATCACTTTGCGGCCTCACGCACGGTACTCCCACGGGTGTCGCCTTACCATGGCCCGGGACCGTTTGCGCCTTTTGGCTCACGTATATGACAACGTCGCTAGCATCCATATGACAGAGAACCCGGGCCGACATGGCTAGTCGTGAACCCAAAGCGGCACTAACGTATGGGGACAGGCATACATGAATCAACATCGAACGTGTCGGTCAGCAGCGTGTGAATCCGGGCTGTAGCACTGGGCTAACAGGACTCCGGGAACCCGGGCTATAGCAGGCTAGGCAGGACTCCGGATGTCACCGCGTGACATTTCCCCGAAGGGACAGACACAGGAACTATGTGAAACACATGCCGGCCAGTCAAGTGTCCAGAGCAGTAGTGCTGGGCTAGCAGGACTCCGGTGAACCGGGCTGTAGCGGACTACTATGGCTCAAGGAGGCACTAGACTACATTTCCCCATAAGAGAGGCTGCCAAGGATAAACAACTAGATTGTCGGATCCCACACATAGCAATACACGTTACACGTACGCATAACATGCAAGTATGTGCTGTACAACATGGCATCACAACATAACGCGAACTCATATAGATAAAAGGACCAGAAGAGCCACATAGCATTAAGTACAAACAGGGGTCACATGACCATCATTCAGAGCATACAAGCAACGGAAGCATTACATGTCTGAGTACAGACAACTACAAAAGAAAAAGGCTGAGAAGCCTGACTATCTACAAGACCCTCCCAAGGGTGCAAGATCGTAGCTGAGGTACAAGCTACTCGTCGAAGTCCAAGCGGAGCTACTAGTAAGACTGAAGTCTCCGCTGCAAAAACATAAGTAAAGCAACAAGAGTACGAAGGTACTCAGCAAGACTTACATCAGATCCTATCTTACATGCATTTGTATCAAGAAGGTAGTGTGGGGTTTAGTTGCAGCAAGCCAGCTTTGACTCAGTGGCTATCCTGTTCTACGACTACGAGAAACTTCTTTGAGGTAAGAAGGCGCACACGAGTCCACTAATCACCACCTCAATACACCACTATGGATTCACTCCCGTCTCACTACGAGAAGCCATCCATAGCACTCACACTTGTCTTGAGCATTTTAGAGTATCCACTTCAGGTTGTCTATGTACCACGTAAGCATCCAAGAAGTCCATAACCGAGGACACGGCTATTCGAATAGATCATGATAACCCTGCAGGGGTGTACTGCGTCACACACGCTCTCGCCACTTACCGCCATGTACACGTCATGTACCTCGGCAACCTTCAAGCGGAATCCTGGCGAGGGTGTCGGCCACGACCTGACTAATCACACAAGACTCTAATCCAGGTTTATCGCCTATTCGGGTTCCATCCGCAAGGAGATCCGGCCGGGGTGTCGCTCACGGCCCCAAACGATGTGCGCAGGGTTCCCAAGCCCACCTCGCCGGATGGATCTACGCTTGGTACACCGTGCCACTTGTGCCTAGTCTGTCCCAAGCCCACCTGGCCGGGTGCCACTTGGTAGACTACTAACACTACCTACAAACACCAGAACTAATTGCAACTCCTGGACAGAGATCAAGTTGGTTAATAAGTCGAGAGAGGCACTTAAGCATTCCAATGTGTGGTAGTAGCTAGTCATTGGACGACATACACAGAATTCAGTGCTTAAGGACGGTTCCAGTGAGACAACCCACCATGTACTCCTACATGGCCTCTCACCGCTACCTTTACCAAATCGTGTTCACACGCTTAACCCTCAGCACCAGAACATACCGTAACACTCCAACTCATTCCCAATGAATCAGACCTGACACAACTCTAAGCAATAGCAGGCAAGGCATGGTAGGAACACAACATGGCTCAAACAACTCCTACACATGCTAGTGGGTTTCAACTATTTACTGTGGCAATGACAGGTCATGCAGAGGAATGGGTTCAACTACCGCAGCATAAAGTAGCAGTCGAATCGTTGTTGTCCTAATGCAGTAAAAGAGAGCAGGAGCGAGAGAGTAGGATTGTATCGGAATGAACAAAGGGGGTTTGCTTGCCTGGTAGATCAACAGCGTGGCACTGCTCCTCAGACAGGTACTCTGGAACACTCTCCGGAGTAGGACCTATCGAGAGGGTACGGTGTCGACAGTCAAAACACAATCATATGCAACAATATGATGCATGAATATGGCATGAATATGTGATGTATTTTGAGCCAATGCATTTAGCATTCAACTTGGAGGAGATCTATTTGAACCAAAGGTTCAAATGCAACTCTAATTTAAGTCCTTATATATGCCATTTATATGTTTCCACTTATACAGTAGGTATAAGTTGGTTTGTCATGCATGAAACTAGTACAGATGGATAGATTGCATTTTTCTGATAATTTTCCATATATAAATTATTTAAATCTGAGCTACGGTTGAATTTCTATGAATTTTAGAAGTTTTGAACATTTTCTGGAATTTCCTGATTTATTTTAAATCCAGAAAGTCCTTTACTGCGTCAGCATGATGTCATCGCTGCGTCAGCAGGTCAACGGGCTGGCCAGGTCAAATCTGACCGGCGAAGCCCACTGGTCAGTGAAACAGGGGTTAGTTTAAGCATAAAATAAAAAGATTAGGGGCACCGGGGCCCACTGTCAGCGTCAGTGGGGGTAGATTAGAGGGTGATTAGCCTTAAGCTAATCACCTGACAGGTCGGGCCCACATGGCAGGCCGGAGAGGTCGTCGCCGGCGACCTCTGGACGCGGCGGCGTCCGCGATATAGGCCACGGGGGCGGCAGCTGAGGGCACCGGGGCGTAGCCCGGGCTCGTCCGCATCCAGGGGAGGTGACGGAAGGTTGCGGGATGGCCGGAGCTCGCCGGAGCGGAGCTCGGGCGGCGGCCGGAGTACGGCCAAGGGCGGGCGCAGCACTGCGGTGCACGGGGAGGCCACCTGAGGGGCTCTGCGGCACCCTCGTGGCACCAGGAGCACGGTGAGGTGCTCGGGGCGAGCTGTGGTGGCCCTTGCCACGACGGTGACATGGTCGGCGGCGAGGCGCTCGCGGGCACATCGGCTAGCACGGCTACGGCGCGAATTTGAGCGCGGGAACGGAGGGGAAACGGAGGGGAGCTCACGGAGGTTCGGCGGGCGTGCTCAGCGGCTCGGGGGAAGCTCTGGAGTCGACGGAGCGGCGATGGGGATCCACGGCGGCCGGAGGCGAAGAAGGCGACGGCGACGGCTCCACGGGACGCTCCGGCTTGCGTGGCTCGGCGGAGAGCTTCAAAGCGAGGAGGCGGAGCTCCTGCGCGTGTCGGAGAGACGAGGGGGAGACGGTGGCTGCGGCAATGGCGAGTGGCGGCGACGGCAGCGTTCGGGCGCGGTGAGAGACAGCAAGGGAGAAAGCGAGGGGAAAAACGAGGAGGTCGACCGGACCGGGACGGCACCCGCGACGTCGCTCAGCGCGTCGCGCTGGCAGGGGAGAGGGCAGGCAGGCTGGTGGCGTGGCGGCACGGCGGTGCGCGCGCGTCGGCCACACGCCTGTCCGACTGGCGCGAGGACAACGACGACTGGCACTGGGCCAGTGGGCCGGCTGGGCTACTGGGCCAGGCCAGGCCTCGGGTGAGCACAGGTAAGCTTTTCCCTTTTTGTTTTCTTTTCTATTTTTCTGACATTTGTTCTGATTTAGTAGAATACTAAATCATTTTATTTTCTTATGCCAATTTTTGCAGGGGCTAGTGGTATTATTCCAGAACTCCTCAACAAATGGCATAATTTTTGGACAATATTTTATATATATAACAATATATATCCAGAGCAAATAATTACTGCATTAATTACAAATGCCCAAAATAAATATTTATGATCTCCTAAAAATATTGGTTTGAATTTTATCTCTGTCCAATATTTTCAGAGAGCAACATGAACATTTTCTTGGAACCTTTTGGAGCAATTTTTATCTGGGTTATTTCCAGAAATGATTCTGAGGATTTCACAGATCCCCATTTCAAATTAAAATGAAATTTAAACATGATGCACACATGACTAGCTAGTCTAGGTCATACCAGAACTAGGGACGTGACAGTGTGCGAGAAACACAACCCTCTCATGGGGCTCGGGAGTGGGGATGGCATGTCCCTTGGCCGGGAGTCGATGAACGATCTCTTTGGCCAGATACCCGGCCTCCCAGAGCTCGTTGATATCCTTCTTCTTGACGGAGGAGGCCATCCACTTGCCTCCAGCTCCGGATCCGGACATCTTTGGAGTACTTTTTCGAGCGAGGGAAAAGCTAAAAGCTTGGGTGCTAGAGCTCGAAGACGAAAGGGCTGAGGAGGAGAAAGGGCGTGGGTGAAAGAGGGGAATCCTTACCTCCTTATAGAGGCCGCGGATGTCAAGCGCCTCCCCGCTCGCCTTGAACTCGCCTATTCCCAAGGGCCGTGCAAACGGCGCGGTTAGGTTACCCATGCCCACATTGATGAGAATCCCGCAATAGGGGGGAAAGACCTCTGCATCGACAAGACGTGCCAATAGCAACCACGTTTTGAAACGTGGGATGGCGGATGAAAAAAAATGGTTCGAGATTATGGCCGGACAGACATAATGTCGTGTTGTAAAAAGATGTCAGCAGATGGGACTTGTGTAAACATATGTATATATTCTCTCTGCGGTTGTGCATGGTGTGTAACAGGCCCGGATACAATCATCGCATCCGAAGACTATCATGGAGTTCGGAAAAGGGGAACCCGCCTTGCAATGCCGAAGACAATCTGCGCGCCGGACTCCTCATCATCGAAGCCAGGTTCAGGGGCTATTGAGGGAGTCCTGGACTAAGGGGTCCTCGGGCGTCCGGCCTGTTATCTGTTGGGCCGGACTGATGGGCTATGAAGACATGAAGGCCGAAGACTATACCTGTGTCCGGATTGGACTCTACTTGGCGTGGAAGGCAAGCTAGGCGACCGATTATGAAGATTTCCTCCTATGTAACCGACTCCATGTAACCCTAGATCTCTCCGGTGTCTATATAAACCAGAGGGCATAGTCCGGATAGGACAGATTCATTACCATATACTCATAGGCTAGACTTCTAGGGTTTAGCCACTACGATCTCGTGCTAGATCAACTCTTGTAACACTCATATTCATCAAGATCAATCAAGGAGGAAGTAGGGTATTACCTCCATAGAGAGGGCCCGAACCTGGGTAAACATTGTGTCCCCCGTCTCCTGTTACCATCGATCCTAGACGCACAGTTCGGGACCCCCTACCCGAGATCCGCCGGTTTTGACACCGACGGGCATCTTCTAGTGACAGTTCTGCCTGTCGGTCTTATGTTGAACCAAGTGAAAGTTCCACACGAGATGCCGCCACCAAAACTTGCTTATGGCCTTGCGATGAGTATATGGTGCGTGTGGGCATTAATGGGAAATTTGAGCAATATGTTCACAATGCCGGTCTCGGTCCCTACCTTTCAGATAAGTGCGAGCAACGCCAACTTCTCATTGAATCATTTGTCAAATGATTTAAATTCATTCCCCGTGAGTCTAGGGTGTCGTCTATGCTTTATGATAGTCCATTTACCGTCTCACTAGAGAATTTTGCTTACCACTACAAGCTCCCGTCTTGGGGTTCGCTTGACGAACCACCAAAGGCTGAATTCGAAACATTCTTGACTAGTCTTTATTACGATGAAAGGAGGGGAGTGACACAAGGTAGAATAAAGAGCATTCATTTTCCCGCAATTTAGTACTTTGCATTATTTAACGGGAAATGCATAGTAGGCAAGCAAGACTGTAGTATGCTTTGTGCTCCAGACTTGAGCCTCATACACACCGCTCTCACCGGTGAAAGGAATTATAACCTTGGAGCAATTGTTGCACGCAGACTTCAGCATAAATCTAACAGTGGTTGGTTCTATGGTGGAAATTATGCCACACATTTAGCACGAGGGCTGGGTGTTTCACCTTTGCCCTTTGACCCTATCCTACCCATGCAGTATTTAGAATTTAACACCTTAAAAGACCATAAGATCCTTAAGGGAAATATTGATAACTTCACTTACAATCTATTGTTTAACCAAACATCTGTTGTGCATACATATTTGCCTGCGCCTGCTCTTTTTGACTATCACAGCAAGGGAAGATATTTTGTTCTTGTGAGCGAGGCCTGATCCCACAACGCAGCAGTGGAGGCAGCACAGCAGGCCGAGGTGACCGCACCGACAGCCTCCATGAGCTACCACGCCGACTAATATTCAGGCTACTGATTGACTACCAAGTTAGGCCAGAAGCCTAAGCTTGGGGGAGTACGTTTCCACTGACTTTACATTCATGCCCACCTAGTACATTTAGTCGGTGTTCACACTTTTTCATTGTACCATCCATGCTTATATTTATTTTCTTGCTTTCTTCTTGTGTGTTTGAAAAACTTTAGAAAAACCAAAAAAAATAGTTGTAGTTAATTTACTTTCTATGCATTCTTAGTAGTAGTATTAAAAAGAAAACCCAAAAAGATTTTCTTGTTCTTCTTTTGCTTGTTGGGAGCTTTCCCGTGTAAATAGTTTTTCTCGTTTTTGCATTTCCCTTTTATTTTCATGATCAAGAAAACTAAAAACTCCAAAAATATTTCAGTGTGTTTCTCTGAATTTCTTTTCTTTTTATTCGAGTTGCACCGAGGAGAAGACCACGAGGAAAATGTTGAGTGGCTCTCATATGAATAATTGTTGAACTAATAAAGAGCACATTTTACCTTGTCTTCTCCTGTTTAATAAAATGTTTGCAGATTCCAGCTTAGTCCACGACACTCTTGCACTATTGTTATTTTCTTATCGTTCGGTCATGCAAGTGAAAGGCAATAATGACGACATTCGATGAACTGGCCGTGGCAGAGAGAAACTGGTATGAACTCGACTTGTTCTGTTTGTGTAAATATGTTTAACCTAGTATCCATGATTCAACCCATTATGATTAAACATGTTTGCAATGACAATTAGAGATTATAGTTTCTCATGCCATGCATAAGTAGCTGGGAGTAGATAATGATTTATCTTGGATATCAACATTGCGTTAAAATGATTGTGATGTAGTATGATGATATGGTATCCTCCTCTGAATGTTCGAGTGGCTTGACTTGGCACATGTTCATGCATGTAGTTGAATCAAAACCAACATAGCCTCTATGATATTTATGTTCATGGTGTTCATATCCTACTCATGCTAGTGTCCAATGTTACTTATGCATAAGGCATGATCATGATCGTTGTTGCTCTCTTGCTGGCCGCTTCTCAATCTAATTGCTAGCCTTCGCCTGTACTAAGTGGGAATTCTGCTTGTACATCAAAAACCTTGAACCCAAAGTTATTCCAGATGAGTCCATCATATCTACCTATATGCGGTATTACCCTGCCGTCCTAAGTAAATTTGCATGTGCCACCTCTAAAAACTTCTAAATAAATATTCGTTTTGTGTGCCGGATCGTTCATGGAACGACAGGTGGTGGTCGGTATCTTCCATGCTAAGCGAGTTATTCTCAGGTCGAGTGTTTATTCACTCGCCATCGCATGAGAAAAGGGCGGTAATAGGGATGCACAGTCCCAAACTGCAAACTGGAAAGGAGTTAATCTCTCAGATAATCAAACAAAATCTACCAATGGAGTCAAAACCTTTACTTTTATCACTTGGGAACCGCCACTAGCGTGCTTAGCATGGAATATATTGATAACTGATGGTCGTAAAGTAAATGAGAAGGGTGCATGTCTCAAAATATCATTTACCTCTATTTTAAAATTTTGAGCTCTGGCACCTCTGCAAATCACTACTTCCCTCTACGAAGGGACTATTTATTTACTTTTATGTTGTGTCAGCACCTTCTAAAACAAGCGCTAGAACCTGAGAGCACAGTTGTCATGACTTATGCATTGTGTGTAGCTAATGTTGGGTGCATCATGACTGGATCTTTTCTACCATGAATTACAATGTTTAGTCGTAGCTTGAACTTTGGAGGTGCTCTGCATTTTTGTTTTGCGGTCTCGGAAAGGGCTAGCGAGATACCACTATTGTCATATTATATCATGGTTATTTTGACAACGTGTTGCCGTTTGAGATATCTTATTATTGCTCACTAGTTGATCATGTCATTGATATGAATCATTATAATCTTTAAGAGTTATCGTCGGCATGGTTAGTTATAATGTCGGTTGAAAACCTGGGTGCTGTTTACGCTTTTTTTCACTTTCAGTTTATCAACTGAATTGCTTGAGGACAAGCAAAGATTTAAGCTTGGGGGAGTTGATACGTCTCCAACGTATCTACTTTTCCTAACACTTTTCCTCTTGTTTTGGACTCTAATTTGCATGATTTGAATGAAACTAACCCCGGACTGACGTTGTTTTCAGCAGAACTACCATGGTGTTGTTTTTGTGCAGAAATAAAAGTTCTCGGAATGGAACGAAACTTTGCGAGGAATTTTTATATAATATATAAGAATTTCTGGAGCCAAGACCTACCGGAGAGGGGCCTTTTGGTGGGCACAACCCACCAGGGCACGCCCCCCTCTCCTGGTGCGCCCAGGTGGGTTGTCCCCATCTGGTGGCCCCGTGGACCCTGATTCCGACGCTATAAAATCACATTATTCCAGAAAAAATTAGGGAAAAGAATTATCGCGATCCACGAGACGGAGCCGCCGCCAAGCCCTGTTCTTCCTCGGGAGGGCAGATCTGGAGTCCGTTTGGGGCTCCGGAGAGGGGGATCTTTGTTCTTCGTAATCACCAACCCTTCTCCATCGCCTATTCCATGATGCTCCCCACTGGGAGTGAGTAATTCCTTCGTAGGCTTGCTGGTCGGTGAGGAGTTGGATGAGATTCATCATGTAATTGAGTTAGTTTTGTTAGGTCTTGATCCCTAGTATCCACTATGTTCTAAGATTGATGTTAATATGACTTTGCCATGCTTAATGCTTGTCACTTTGGGCCCGGGTGCCATGAACTCAGATCTGAACCGTTTATGTTATCATCATTATATCCATGTTCTAGATCCGATCTTGCAAGTTATAGTCACCTACTACGTGTTATGATCCGGTAACCCCGGAGTGACAATAACCGGGACTTCTTTCGGTGATTACCGTAGTTTGAGGAGTTCATCACTACAAAAAAAGACACATCCGTGACATTTTGGGCGGAACAAAAACAATTTCTGTCATACTTATGACACTTCTATGACGATAATTGTGACAAAACCCGGTATCATCATAGATGTGGTGGGGTCCTACTTCTATGACAAAAAATCATGACAGAAAATGGGCTTTTCGTCCTAGGCGGGCCGGAGACGCAACTGCACGACATTCTTTGGGTCGTCCATGACGGAAAAAACCATGGTAGAAGCGAGGGCGAGGAAAATATTGGGGTGTTCCCGGTTACGGTGGGTGGTCGGGGTCGAGCGATGCGCGTTTCCCTCATACACGCACGCGCGTGGGTGCGAGGCGTTGGGCTCTAACTGAACCCGAGCGAGGCGTTGGGCTCTAACTGAACCCGAGCGATTGCACTGCAGGCTACGCGTTACTGAACCCGAGCGATCGATCGATGGCTGTTAACTGAACCCGATCGAGCGATTCCTTCGCTACTGCTGCTAACTGAAGCCGATCGATGCTGCCTCTGGATGAACAGTGAGCGTTGCTGGGGGGTTTGGATGAACAGTTCCCGGTGGGGGTGGATGAACAGGACCCCGTGGTGTTGCCTCTGGATGAACAGGACCCCGATCGATCGAGCCGGTTGGGGCTGGATGAACAGGACCCCGTGGAGGGCAGGATGAACAGGACCACCCCGTGGAGGGCTGGATGAACAGTAGACGGTGGAGGGCTGGATGAACAGTAGCCCGTGGAGGGGTGGTTGAACAGGAGCCCGTGGAGAGGGCTGGTTGAACAGTAGCCGGTGGAGTAGCGCGCGGTGGAGGCTGGATGAACAGGAGCCCGTGGATGAACAGTCGCAGGTGGAGGCTGGAGGAGGTCGACGGTGGATGAACAGTAGCCCGTGGAGGCTGGAGGGGGTCGACGGTGGAGATGAACAGTATCCCGTGGAGTCCCGTTTTGCGGTACGCCACACCCCTCCCGATGAACAGGACCCCCGTTTCGACCGTAGCGCTCCCACACAAGTCTGTTTCCTCCGTTTTGCGGTACGCCACACCCCTCCCGATCAACAGGACCCCCGTTTCGACCGTAGGAGGTCCGTTTCCTCCGTTTTGTGGTACGCCAGACCCCTCCCGATGAACAGGATCCTGTTTCGAACGTGGTCGGTCGAACACAAGGCTGTTTCCTCCGTTCTGCGGTACGGCAGGCCTCATTTCCATCGGCTGTTCCGTCCAAGCCGGTTGGCTCCCACGCGTTCCGTTGCCTCCTGATGAACACGACGCATTTTGTTGCCTCCCCATGAACACGACGACGACGCAGTTTCTCCGTTCCGACCCAGCCATGTACACGAGCCCTGGCCGTACGTACGCGCGAGTAGGCGTTCGAGAACCCGCCCGTATGTACGTACGTGGCCGTATTTACTTTCTTGCACCCTGGTCGCTGTACGTACGTGTACATGCTACGTGTGCGCCTCAACTACGACACGTGCGCGCCTCTACATCGACCAGTATGTACGTACACGTTCGCGACCAGAATGACAACGCTACGTACGCTTCGACCAGGCGGGTCCCGACTGTCAGGCACTTCCTTGCGTGCGAAGATGTAGCTAGTGGGTCCCAGCAGTCAGGGGGCGAATCGTTTTTTTTTGCCCGGACGCACTTCCTTGCGTGCAAAGATGTAGCTGGTGGGTCCCAGCAGTCAGGGGGAATTTTTTTTTCACGAAATACGGTGGCCCGTCCGGTGGGTCCCCATTGTCAGGTGGAGGAATAATTATTTTGCGCATAATAAGGAGGCACTTCCTTGCTGCGGCCGTGGACCCAGCTGTCAGCCTCTCCACGTGCAGTACTCTTTCGATGGAAGTCGTTCCTTGACCATGTTGACCACGCCGCGCCGAGAGCACCAGGGCGGTGGACGACGGTGAGGCCTAGGAAGGGGACGACACGGAGCCGGGGAAGACGCGGCAGTGGAAGCCCGCGCGGAGAGGAGTACGAGGGTTCACTGGTTCGGCTGCGGTGTGAGGCTGCCGTCGCCACAGGGCCTGGCCAGCGGTGGGAATAGTAGGGGCGGTGAGGCCTCCGCGGCATCACAGCCGGCCACGGGAGGCAGGAGCATGCGGCCCGACCGGCGGTGCTTTGGGCGGCTGGAGCAAGAAGACCAGAGGTTGAAGAAGCACGATGGCCGTTGGATAGACATCGTACGGTCACTGGAGCTAGAATTGTTCATATTGACTAAGTTGACAAAGCACTCCGTCCCCGTCAACTTTGTAGGCCCACAAGTCAGCCTCCCACCAAGGTGGGTCCCAACTAGCAGGGGGAGTATACATTTTTTGTGCGTAATAAGGAGGCACTTCCGGTGGGTCCGAGCTGACAGCAGGGGGAACATTTTTTCGCGAAATACGGTGGCCCGTCCGGTGGGTCCCAGCTGTCAGGGGGGAAACGTTTTTTCGCCAAATGCGGTGGCCCGTCCGGTGGGTCCCTGCTGTCAGGTGGAGGAATAATTATTTTCGCGTAATAAGGAGGCACTTCCTTGCGGCTGCCGTGGACCCAGCTGTCAGCCTCTCCACGACAGTACTCTTCGATGGAAGTCGTTCCTTGACCATGTTGACCATGCCGCGCCGAGAGCACCAGGGCGGTGGACGACGGCGAGGCCTAGGAAGGGGACGACGCGGAGCCGGGGAAGACGCGGTAGTGGATGCCCACGCGGAGAGGAGTACGAGGGTTCACTGGTTCGGTTGCGGTGTGAGGCTGCCGTCGTCGCATAATAACAGGGGGTGTGGGTGAGTAGAGGGATGCCCTGGCCAGCGGTGGGAGTAGTAGGGGGCGGTGAGGCCTGCACGGGAGGCGGGAGCAGGCGGTCCCGCCGGCGCTGGATTTGGCGGCTGGAGCAAGAAGATCAGAGATTGAAGAAACACAACGGCCGTTGGATTGACATCCAACGGTTACGTCTGCTGGAATCGTTTGTTGACGTATATAATAACTAAAAAATCATGCATACGCGTCAACTTAATAGGCCCATAAGTCAGACCGTTCCTTTTTTTTAATAATTTATATATAGCTCACTGTGACTTCTTATGCAATTTATTGCAGTCCGTTTTTTTGGTTGGCCAGGGCCAATTTCGCATATTTCTGTGGGTTCCAAACTATTTTTAATACCGAAATGTCGAGCCAGATTTAAAGTACTTTGAAGATATATTTAAATTAGGTTAATGCCCAGTGAAATAGGAATCTGAAAATGTGAAAAAATTCAGAAATTATAAAGTAATTGCCAATTTGTCATCTGTTTTTATATTTACAACCCATTTCATATTACTTTGAAGATTTGCACGCGTCTTGAAAGAGTTGCAGCCCATCAGGGCGTAGAAAAATAAATAGGCCTGGATTGGGTATTCTTCAGAAAAATAAACTGGGCTCATTTTCACAAAGAAAAAATAGCTGGGCTGGTCACATGGTGAACATAAAATATAAGCCTGGGCTAGACGGGCCACAGCCCAGTTCAAACCCTGCTCCGTCTCAACAATAACAAAAAAATACTGCTCGAGCAGCTATGTCCCAGGTGTCAGCCGATCTTGTGCTGTTCTCTTGTCTATTGACTATATACGCTCACAATGTCGTGGGTCCCAGATGTCAGGAAAACACTAGGAGGAAGCATTTTATTTTTCCATACGCTGACATGGTGGGCCCGTACTGTCATCCTCTCCACGTACTTCTGCCGATTCCTGTTGTTTGTTGACCATGTTGACAACGCGAGAGGGCGGCGCCGCGGCGAGCGCACCAAAGCACGCGGAGGACGACGGCGAGGCCTCGGACGTCGGCGTTAACGATTTAGGAGACGGTGGGGCGGCGATGCGTGCGCTGAGGCGCAGCCAGCCGTGGGAGGCGGAAGCAGGCGGCCCCGCCGGCGCTGGTTTGGTTTTGGCGGCTGGAGGAAGACAGGACTGAAGAAACACGACAGACTGTAAAAGCAGCAGGAGTACTTAACAACCTTAACTGAAACCAGCAGGGGCACTTAACAACCATAGCTGAAAGCAGTATGAGTACTTATACAGGTTCAACCGTACAAAGCACGCCTCGAACAGTGCTACTTTGCCTACAGTTAACCAAGGGTGAGGCCGCCAAGCCCCAGGACAAGGCCCAGGCGCCACCCCGCGCATCCACAACCTTCTGAAAGCGGCTTCATCTCGCAATGTGGTCAATAAACAGGATATTCGCTTTAGAGCCATGGAAAAGCAGGAACATAATCTTCTGTCCTATTCTCCAAGATGGACGGGCCTTCATTATTTGAGACCACCCATGAATAAGTATCTTTTCACCTCCAAGGGGAATGGAGTAGGTCGACATAAACATCATGTTGTGACCAAGCGCAAGTCTGACCCGACCATGGTCAGGCATCTGTATAGGAACAATAGAACTGGGCAGTTTCTGTTTCAAGAAGATCACAGCTGTAAAACTGTGTATAAGCAATAGTTTATGAACAACATATATAACAGAAAACAGCTCGTACCATAAGTTTCTCGACACAGTTGGACCTGTTCAACGAGTGCAGCAGTGGCACACATATCCCACGTGGCCTTCCACCATTGAAACGCCCCACAAGGACCTCAAGACGATCAATAAAGTGTAGGAACTTGTGGATGTCGTCCCAGTCAACTTCAGTGCCATCAGTAACAGCCGAGTTGTTACAGAATAACAAACGAGCAGCCTGCTTAACTCTGAAAAAACCTACACGTGCCACCAATTATAAGAAAATATTAGTTAGAAGTAGCATCTTCGTGAGAGATTCGTTGCTACTTCTAAAGTTAAATTGTGATTAGTTAGACAGAATAGGTGGATTAAGAAGTAATCGAGGCAACAAGCAAGAACCAGATACAAAACTAACATGGATGAACAATTGGAACGACGTCGGGGTGGAAGATCGCAGTGAAGATGAGACCAGGTTCTGCTATTTCCATCAACATTCGTGCGCCAACTTTCAGTCCGTAACACTTGAGAAAGTTTATCCAAGTTCGGCCATAAAAAAGCAGCGATCTTCTTGGTTCATGAACCCAACTCGGAACTTATATCCATGGCTTGTCTTCACTGTGACCATTAAACTGGTGTATTCAGTTATGGCAAGGCCGAGCATCTTGAGTACATGTGTTCTGGCAGAGCAAATAATGCACTGCAGGAAAAATAATATGAGAACACAATGTATTCCCTATCCAAATCTAGAAATAACTTCCTCCTTCACGTCAGTGTTGACCATCGTACTGGTAGTACCTTTTATCCAAATATAGCAATCCAAATTTCCAAATTAGTCGACAGCATGTTCAAAAAAACCCCACCCTCCCGGATAGAAAAGAGGATTCTAGGAACATACTGTGCGCGTTTTAAAATCCTGTGTTAGGATGAGAAGGAACAAGTGTGGCGTCTCGCCGAGGGCGCAGAAACCTGTAGGGTCCTCGCACTTTGGGCACTGCAAATGAAACACACTAGATTCAGTAGGAAGAAAAATGCATCAACGGCGGCGGCTGCCATCCTAGGATTACCCGCGACCAAGGGACTTGGATTTATCGGGGATGGATGAAGAATTCGTACCTGGTTCTCCATGAGAAAACCCTATGCAATCGCCGAGAGGGGGTTTTCTCTGAACAAGCAGACGAGGGAGAAGGGGATTCAGGCCCAGTGAAATATTGCCGCTTCGTCCGTCCAGCTTACTGCTAAAGCTGGAAAGGGGGGTTGTGATTTGACGGCTCATTGGGCATTACTGCGGCGCTACGACCGGGGTGTGTCTACCGTGCAGTTGTGCACTCTAATTTGTGCATATGGCACGTGGACCCCGTTGCCGGATGCCCCACATATCAGCGAAAGGAAGTAGAAAGACAGGAGTAACTAGTTACACAAAAATATATTTTTGACAGAGAGATACTCCCTCTGTAAAGAAATATACAAATCTTTTATATCACAACTTTATACATAAGAAAAATCAAGGGGAATATATATAACATATATAATTATAAAAAACAGAGTTGTTTTTAACACAGTATAGACGAGTTGGTGATGATGGTGTGCCTGCCATCCTGCAATATAGGCCGTCCGATTTATATCTGACGGATAGGAAGGAAACTATGGCAATTTTGCAAAAAGGTACCCACACACCTCTCCACATTTGCAAATAAGGCCTTCCCTCGTTCATCCTTTTCTCTCACAAGATAAAATACTCATACAAATGCATCTTGATGTTACGTGCAACGCACGGGCATTATGGGGGTTCAGCTAAGAATATAATACTCAGACAGGCTCACGGTTCTGGACTTTGGGCCGCAGGCCCACCCTGCATGTTTGGGGGCCCATGTGTTCTACCTCAGCGCTTTTCATATTGCAAGCGATCGGTACGGCGCTGGTTTTAGATGCTGTCGCAAGGCGAATACACAAAATTGAATAAAGCACGGCAGCTGTTGGAATGAAATCGAACGACAGTTCCTAACCAGCAATGAGAGTTGCAATTCTATCAACGATATACCATGTGATAAATAATATTGTCGTATTACTTATACACACAGGACACTTGTTTCACCATGCCAGATTATTACATCAAAATCTCTCGTAGGATAGATCAGTTCGGCAGTTGCGTGCTGCTACTGAAGAATTTCAAAGTTGATTTGGACCAGCTCTCCTTGCCGAGAAAGTTCGATTTTGAGATCATCCCCTACCGCAAGATATGATTTAGATTTGAACCTTGACCATCCTTTAGCATCAATCATCATGCGACCATCCTTTGTACTTACGGTATATTGAGCAGGTTCATTCACACCAAGGCTGCGCATGGTAAGAGAAACTTGGCCGCTGTCGCCCGGATTGTTGAACGACTCCCTCGTTGCTCTAGGAATTCTCTGTTTGCAAACAAGAAGACATACCCAAACAGTTAGATCAACACAGTGAATCATGCGAAACAACATGGAAAGAAAAAAGAACGAAACACTTGGGCGGCCAATGCTTACCAAGAAGGTGGACATGTCGGTTTTTGTAAGGACTTTGGTATATGAAGTGCGAACTGCAGCCCAGTCTGTTGCCGGTGCAACTGCTCGTTCGGTTGCCGCTGCACGGGCCGGAGCAGATGCAAGTGCAAGTGTTGGTGCAGGTGCCGAAGCCGCTGCTGCTGCCGGAGATGGTGCTCCTTGTAGAGCTGGTGCCGGTGTCGGAGCAGGTGCCGGTGTCGATGCCCGATCCTCCGGTAGATCAGCCTGATCCGCTGACGCGGTCGGTGCCCAATCCTCAGCTGGATCAGACTGAGCTGCTGCCGCTGTCAGTGCTAGAGCAACTGCCGGTGCTCGATCCGTTGCTGAAGGTGGTACCGATGTGCGAGACAGCGGCGATCGTGTCTGGTCTGCTATGATCAGCTTTCTAACTTGACTAGGCTTCGTGACCGTGATCCAGTTTTTTTCTTCATTTCTTTTAAACGCGAGAAGGACTAATTGTGGCATTTTTGTTAAACCAAACTGCAGTTCATCATAGGGATTCAGCTTGTACTCAGACAACAGACTGATCCAATTTTTTCCAGTAATATAAGTGATGGACAGTGCCTTCGTTACTGACACGACATAAGAAGTGAAACCTGCAAAAATAGCCATCGTAGAGCAAACCAAACGGTTTATTCTGTGATGAATGTCACATGGCAAAACCTGCATCGTAAAATTGCAGGAAAAGAAAGAAAACATGACATTAAATCAATAAGATTTAGACAGTAAATCAATAAGATTTACTTGATGTGACACGAGTGAATCCTTACCAGGAAATCACTATGTTGAAGTACTAAACAGAAGATTGATCGTCCAACTACGGGTGGCATGCAGGGGCCCCGCCTACTCCCACAAGCAGGACAGTCCAAAGGTCGTGACAAATCGTATGGACCGAACATCCATGGGACTGGAAATCCTGGTGGGTGCGATAAACCCTGCAATGCATACAGATATTGGAGTGTAACCATAATTGATAAACCGTCCTCACAAAAAAGATGATCTGGATACTTCAAAATATACAGACTGAATTGAGTGGACAGACATTAACATAGACCGTTCTCAGGACTGACCACACACCAAAAGCGGCAGTACTAATAAACAATACAGGGTTCACAAACACAAATCAAGTACTGAACAATAGTACTTACTACAGACAAGCAAAGTTGCACTAATTAAACTCTGCAGACTATTTCTTGCCACCGACCTACGGGATGAACCCCGCATAACTGACTAGGCCATGGACTTCGTGAGAGATGTCTACATGCACCATCACCATCTCGTCAACCTTGGAGAACCTAACAGAGTGGTCTTTCCACTCATAAACATGATCATGAAGACAGGCCGCATCAGATTTGTTGGGAAGCTTTACAAGAACCACACCCTTCGTAATCGAAGGCACAGCCAGGAAATTGTTGTGGTCAAGTACAGCCTCGAGAACACGCCTGACAACAATGCTACAGGAAAACACTAGTTCAGGACACGTGGCGACAAGGACACAGCAGCTGGATAGTTTAGCAGTAGAACTCATCCTCAGGTCTTCCAGTTCACACGGCATGACTTTGAGAACTTCATCTCCACCGCGGACCTGGTTCTAATTCAAACAGAAACCATATTTTATTACTACCTCCGTTCAGAAATATAAGATGATTTTCGATATTATACTCCATATATGACTACATATACGCACAGAAATGAGTGAACAAAGACACTAGAACATGTCTTCAAAGGCATGAGAGCAGAGGGATTACTTGCAATATCCATAACACAAGTTACTGAGGCAAATATACCCTCTTCAAAGGTAGCATTGATGTTCATAAAGTACTCCCTCCGTCCCAAAATTCTTGTCTTAGATTTGTCTAGATACGGATGTATCAAGTCACATTTTAGTATTAGATACATCCGTATCTAGACAAATCTAAGACAAGAAATTTGGGACAGAGGGAGTAGTTGAAAGTAATCTATAAGAAATCAGTGTCAACCTCTCGCATGTTTTGGTCAAAAGAGGAATTTAGAACCGTCATTTGGCACACAAAAATCACATGCAAGATCACCCAGAAAGTTGTACTACTAGTACTAGTACTGCGTGTTAGATGAAAAAACACGATCAAGATCGAGAAAAAGATCGTCAAGAAGAGATATTACCTGGACTTGCTTAATGAGGGATCCCGGAGAGGGGGGCTTGGACAGGGCGATGGCTTTGAGCTTGTCTGCGGTAGTCTCGGCGGGGTGCTTGCGCTTCTTCGTACCATGAGCCTCGACGGTTTTGGCCAGAGCCATAGACATCACTTCGGCCGGTGCTCCAGCGTCCATCAAGAAACTGTCAAATAGAAATAAAAGAAAAGAAACCATAATCACAAACCCAAAAGAAGAAAAGAGAGGGAGTTATAGGATCAGTCTCGGGGTTGCAAGACCGGGCCTTGGCCAGAATCAACACCATTGATGCGCTCACCTTTCCTTCTTTGGGAGAGAAGAACAATGGCAGAAGCAGGTCGGGGTTTTCTTGAAGAAATGAGGAACAAGATGAGGGAGAAGCGAGTTGGATAGAGAGGAAGCTGAGAGAGAAGAGTGAAATGATGGTTGCTTCGTCCGTCCAACTTACTGCTGGAAAGGAGGGGGTTTTGTGATTTGACGGCTCATTGGGCATTACTGCGGTGCTTCGATCGGGGTAGTCTACCGTCACTCTACTACGGAGTAATTTAGTGCACGGCTAGTGGACCTCGATGCTGGCTGTCCCACACGTCGGCGAAAGTGAGTAATTTAGTGCATGGCTGGAGGAGGATCCGCACGGTAGAGCGTGTCCACTGTTTTTCTGAAGAAAAAAATGATTACAGCAAGCATTTCCACTCTTATGACGGAGGAGTGCGAAACACGGCAGCCACTTGAACATACACAGTGCTCCTACTACTAGGCATGTGCAGTGGTTCATACGTCATTACTACATAATCTTGTTGCTAGTGTAGTAAGATATGACGACAACAAATGATGTTGTGCGCATGTCAACTATATGAACAGTAATGTAGTAACATAGTACCGCTTTTTCGACTGTCCGGCCGAGAATGAATGGTGAGATCAATGTTAGCAAAACTAGGTATACAGCGCACGGAGAGTACGGTGCTACAGTACTCCATGAAACATGAACCATCTGAAGCACGGATAGTGTTAGGCAGGGTGTATGAAGGGTGCACGCGATGGGAGCAAAAGTTCCCTTCTCGACCCACTTTTGGGTGTTTGGCAGAGTGCATGAAGGGTGCATGAGTCCACACTAGTAGGTTAACACAAATACACGAAGAGGAAACAACTACTTAATGTATTTTTGCTAATTAATAGCATTGCATGCAATGAACTAACCACTGCATGTCATGTTTATTAGTCTCAAGTCATTGAAAGCATGCACGGCCCACGTCTATTATTGGTTGATATGTCACAAAACAAGAAACGGGGAGGGATTTATGTTGGGGAACGTAGTAATTTCAAAAAAATTCCTACGCACATGCAAGATCATGGTGATGCATAGCGACGAGAGGGGAGAGTGTTGTCTACGTACCCTCGTAGACCGAAAGCGGAAGCGTTAACATAACGCGGTTGATGTAGTCGTACGTCTTCACGATCCGACCGATCAAGTACCGAATGCACGGCACCTCCGAGTTCAGCACACGTTCAGTTCGATGACGTCCCTCGAACTCCGATCTAGCCGAGTGTTGAGGGAGAGTTTCGTCAGCACGACGGCGTGGTGACAATGATGATGTTCTACCGACGCAGGGCTTCGCCTAATCACCGCTACGATATTATCGAGGTGTAGTATGGTGGAGGGGGGCACCGCACACGACTAAGAGATCAATGACCAATTGTTGTGTCTATGGGGTGCCCCCCTGCCCCCGTATATAAAGGAGCAAGGGGGAGGCGGCCGGCCTAGGAGGAGGGCGCGCCAAGGGGGGAGTCCTACTCCCACCGGGAGTAGGACTCCTCCTTTCCTTGTTGGAGTAGGAAAAGGGAAGGGAGAAGGAGAAAGAAGGAAGGGGGCGCACCCCCTCCCTAGTCCAATTCGGACTAGTCCATGGGGAGGGGTGCGGCCACCCTTTGGGGCCTTTCTCTCCTTTCCCGTATGGCCCATTAAGGCCCAATACGAATTCCCGTAACTCTCCGGTACTCCGAAAAATACCCGAATCACTCGGAACCTTTACGATGTCCGAATATAGTCGTCCAATATATCGATCTTTACGTCTCGACCATTTCGAGACTCCTCGTCAAGTCCCTGATCTCATCCGGGACTCCGAACTCCTTCGGTACATCAAAATACATAAACTCATAATATAACCGTCATCTAACTTTAAGCGTGCGGACCCTACGGGTTCGAGAACTATGTAGACATGACCGAGACACCTCTCCGGTCAATAACCAATAGCGGAACCTGGATGCTCATCTTGGCTCCCACATATTCTACGAAGATCTTTATCAGTCAGACTGCATAACAACATACGTTGTTCCCTTTGTCATCGGTATGTTACTTGCCCGAGATTCGATCGTCGGTATCTTAATACCTAGTTCAATCTCGTTACCGGCAAGTCTCTTTACTCGTTCCGTAATACATCATCCCGCAACTAACTCATTAGTTACAATGCTTGCAAGGCTTATAGTGATGTGCATTACTGAGTGGGCCCAGAGATACCTCTCCGACAATCGGAGTGACAAATCCTAATCTCGAAATACGCCAACCCAACAAGTACCTTTGGAGACACCTGTAGAGCACCTTTATAATCACCCAGTTACGTTGTGACGTTTGGTAGCACACAAAGTGTTCCTCCGGTAAACGGGAGTTGCATAATCTCATAGTCATAGGAACATGTATAAGTCATGAAGAAAGCAATAGCAACATACTAAACGATCGAGTGCTAAGCTAACGGAATGGGTCAAGTCAATCACATCATTCTCCTAATGATGTGATCCCGTTAATCAAATGACAACTCATGTCTATGGCTAGGAAACATAACCATCTTTGATCAACGAGCTAGTCAAGTAGAGGCATACTAGTGACACTCTGTTTGTCTATGTATTCACACATGTATCATGTTTCCGGTTAATACAATTCTAGCATGAATAATAAACATTTATCATGATATAAGGAAATAAATAATAACTTTATTATTGCCTCTAGGGCATATTTTCTTCAGTCTCCCACTTGCACTAGAGTCAATAATCTAGTTCACATCACCATGTGATTTAATACCAAAAGTTCACATCACCATGTGATTAACACCCATAGTTCACATCGTCATGTGACCAACACCCAAAGGGTTTACTAGAGTCAGTAATCTAGTTCACATCGCTTATGTGATTAACACCCAAAGAGTAATAAGGTGTGATCATGTTTTGTTTGTGAGATAATTTTAGTCAACGGGTCTGTCACATTCAGATCCGTTAAGTATTTTGCAAATTTCTATGTCTACAATGCTCTGCACGGAGCTACTCTAGCTAATTGCTCCCTCTTTCAATATGTATCTAGACCGAGACTTAGAGTCATCTAGATTAGTGTCAAAACTTGCATCAACGTAACCCTTTACGACGAACCTTTTGTCACTTCCATAATCGAGAAACATATCCTTATTCCAGTAAGGATAATTTTGACCGCTCTCCAGTGATCTACTCCTAGATCACTATTGTACTCCCTTGCCAAAATCAGTGTAGGGTATACAATAGATCTTGTACACAGCATGGCATACTTTATAGAATCTATGGCCGAGGCATAGGGAATGACTTTCATTCTTTTTCTATCTTTTGCCGTGGTCGGGCTTTGAGTCTTACTCAATTCACACCTTGTAACACTGGCAAGAAACTCTTTCTTTGACTGTTCCATTTTGAACTACTTCAAAATCTTGTTAAGGTATGTAGTCATTGAAAAAACTTATCAAGCGTCTTGATCTATCTCTATAGATCTTGATGCTCAATATGTAAGCAGCTTCACCGAGGTTTTTCTTTGAAAAACTCCTTTCAAACACTCCTTTATGCTTTGCAGAATAATTCTACATTATTTCCGATCAACAATATGTTATTCACATATACTTATCAGAAATGTTGTATTGCTCCCACTCACTTTCTTGTAAATACAGGCTTCACCACAAGTCTGTATAAAACTATATCCTTTGATCAACTTATCAAAGCGTATATTCCAACTCCGAGATGCTTGCACCAGTCCATAGATGGATCGCTGGAGCTTGCATATTTTGTTAGGACCTTCAGGATTGACAAAACCTTCTGGTTGCATCATATACAACTCTTCTTTAATAAATCCATTAAGGAATACAGTTTTGTTTATCCATTTGTCAGATTTCATAAAATGCGGCAATTGCTAACATGATTCGGACAGACTTAAGCATCGCTGCGAGTGAGAAAATCTCATCGTAGTCAACACCTTGAACTTTGTCAAAAACCTTTTTTGACAAGTCTAGCTTTATAGATAGTAACGCTACTATTAGCGTCCGTCTTCCTCTTTGAAGATCCATTTATTTTCTATGGCTTGCCGATCATCGGGCAAGTCAACCAAAGTCCATACTTTGTTCTCATACATGGATCTCATCTCAGATTTCATGGCCTCAAGCCATTTTGCGGAATCTGGGCTCACCATCGCTTCTTCATAGTTCGTAGGTTCGTCATGGTCTAGTAACATAACCTCCAGAACAGGATTACCGTACCACTCTGGTGCGGATCTTACTCTGGTTGACCTACGAGGTTCAGTAATAACTTGATCTGAAGTTCCATGATCATCATCATTAACTTCCTCACTAATTGGTATAGGCGTCACAGAAACTGGTTTCTGCGATGAACTACTTTCCAATAAGCAATGAGGTACAGTTACCTCATCAAGTTCTACTTTCCACCCACTCACTTCTTTCGAGAGAAACTCCTTCTCTAGAAAGGATCCATACTTAGCAACGAATGTCTTGCCTTCGGATCTGTGATAGAAGGTGTACCCAACTGTCTCCTTTGGGTATCCTATGAAGATACATTTCTCCGATTTGGGTTTGAGCTTATCAGGATGAAACCTTTTTACATAAGCATCGCAAGCCCAAACTTTAAGAAACGACAACTTTGGTTTCTTGCCAAACCACAGTTCATAAGATGTCGTCTCAACGGATTTAGCTGGTACCCTATTTAACGTGAATGCAGCTGTCTCTAATGCATAACCCCAAAACGATAGTGGTAGATCGGTAAGAGACATCATATATCGCACCATATCTAATAAAGTACGGTTACGATGTTCGGACACACCATTACACTGTGGTGTTCCAGGTGGCGTGAGTAGTGAAATATTTCACATTGTTTTAACTGAAGGCCAAACTCGTAACTCAAATACTCTTCTCCACGATCAGATCATAGAAACTTTATTTTCTTGTTACGATGTTTTTCCGCTTCACTCTGAAATTATATGAACTTTTCAAATGTTTCAGGCTTCCTTTTCATTAAGTAGATATACCCATATCTGCTCAAATCATCTGTGAAGGTCAGAAAATAATGATACCTGCTACGAGCCTCAATATTCATCGGACCACCTACATCTGTATGTATGATTTCCAACAAATTTTTTGCTCTCTCCATAGTTCCGGAGAACGGCGTTTTAGTCATCTTGCCCATGAGGCACGGTTCGCAAGCATCAAGTGATTCATAATCAAGTGATTCCAAAATCCCATCAGTATGGAGTTTCTTCATGCGCTTTACACCAATATGACCTAAACGGCAGTGCCACAAATAAGTTGCACTATCATTATTAACTTTGCATCTTTTGGCTTCATTATTATGAATATGTGTATCACTACGATCGAGATCCAACAAACCATTTTATTGGGTGTATGACCATAGAAGGTTTTATTCATGTAAACAAAACAACAATTAGTCTCTAATTTAAATGAATAACCGTATTGCAACAAACATGATCAAATCATATTCATGCTCAACGCAAACACCAAATAACACTTATTTAGTTTCAACACTAATCCCGAAAGTATAGGGAGTGTGCGATGATGATCATATCAATCTTGGAACCACTTCCAATACACATCGTCACTTCATCCTTAACTAGTTTCTGTTCATTATGCAACTCCCGTTTCGAGTTACTACTCTTTAGCAACTGAAGCCAGTATCAAATACCGAGGGGTTGCTATAAACACTAGTAAAGTACACATCAATAACATGTATATCCAATATACCTTTGTTCACTTTGCCATCCTTCTTATCCACCAAATACTTGGGGTAGTTCCGCTTCCAGTGACCAGTCCCTTTGCAGTAGAAGCACTTAGTCTCAGGCTTAGGACCAGACTTAGGCTTCTTCACTTGAGCAGCAACTTGCTTGCCGTTCTTCTTGAAGTTCCCCTTCTTCCCTTTGCCCTTTTCTAGAAACTAGTGGTCTCGTCAACCATCAACACTTGATGTTTTTCTTGATTTCTACCTTCGTCGATTTCAGCATCACGAAGAGCTCGGGAATTACTTTCGTCATCCCTTGCATACTATAGTTCATCACAGAGTTCTACTAACTTGGTGATGGTGACTAGAGAATTCTGTCAATCACTATTTTATCTGGAAGATTAACTCCCACTTGATTCAAGCGATTGTAGTACCCAGACAATCTGAGCACATGCTCACTGCTTGAGCTATTCTCCTCCATCTTTTAGCTATAGAACTTGTTGGAGACTTCATATCTCTCAACTCGGGTATTCGCTTGAAATATTAACTTCAACTCCTGGAACATCTCATATGGTCCATGACGTTCAAAACGTCTTTGAAGTCCCGATCCTAAGCCGTTAAGCATGGTGCACTAAACTATCAAGTAGTCATCATATTGAGCTAGCCAAACGTTCATAACGTCTGCATCTGCTCCTGCAATAGGTCTGTCACCTAGCGGTGCATCAAGGACATAATTCTTCTGTGCAGCAATGAGGATAATCCTCAGATCACGGATCCAATCCGCATCTTTGCTACTAACATCTTTCAACATAATTTTTCTCTAGGAACATATCAAAAATAAACACAGGGAAGCAACAACGCGAGCTATTGATCTACAACATAATTTGCAAAATACTATCAGGACTAAGTTCATGATAAATTTAAGTTCAATTAATCATATTACTTAAGAACTCCCACTTAGATAGACATCCCTCTAATCCTCTAAGTGATCACGTGATCCATATCAACTAAACCATGTCCGATCATCACGTGAGATGGAGTAGTTTCAACGGTGAACATCACTATGTTGATCATATCTACTATATGATTCACGCTCGACCTTTCGGCCTCCGTGTTCCGACGCCATATCTGCATATGCTAGGCTCGTCAAGTTTAACCTGAGTATTCTGCGTGTGCAAAACTGGCTTGCACCCGTTGTAGATGGACGTAGAGCTTATCACACCTGATCATCACGTCGTGTCTGGGCACGACGAACTTTGGCAATGGTGCATACTCAGGGAGAACACTTTTATCTTGAAATTTAGTGAGAGATCATCTTATAATGCTACCGTCAATCAAAGCAAGATAAGATGCATAAAAGATAAACATCACATGCAATCAATATAAGTGATATGATATGGCCATCATCATCTTGTGCTTGTGATCTCCATCCCCGAAGCACCGTCATGATCACCATCGTCACCGGCGCGACACCTTGATCTCCATCGTAGCATCGTTGTCGTCTCGCCAATCTTATGCTTCTACGACTATCGCTACCGCTTAGTGATAAAGTAAAGCATTACAGGGCGATTGCATTGCATACAATAAAGCGACAACCATATGGCTCCTGCCAGTTGCTGATAACTCGGTTACAAAACATGATCATCTCATACAATAAATTTAGCATCATGCTTTGACCATATCACATCACAACATGCCCTGCAAAAACAAGTTAGACGTCCTCTACTTTGTTGTTGCAAGTTTTACGTGGCTGCTACTGGCTTAGCAAGAACCGTTCTTACCTACGCATCAAAACCACAATGATAGTTTGTCAAGTTGGTGCTATTTTAACCTTCGCAAGGACCGGGCGTAGCCACACTCGGTTCAACTAAAGTGAGAGAGACAGACACCTGCCAGTCACCTTTAAGCAACGAGTGCTCGCAACGGTGAAACCAGTCACGCGTAAGCGTACGCGTAATGTCGGTCCGGGCCACTTCATCTCACAATACCGCTGAACCAAAATATGACATGCTGGTAAGCAGTATGACTTATATCACCCACAACTCACTTGTGTTCTACTCGTGCATATAACATCAATGCATAAAACCAGGCTCGGATGCCACTGTTGGGGAACGTAGTAATTTCAAAAAAAAAAATCCTACGCACACGCAAGATCATGGTGATGCATAGCGACGAGAGGGGAGAGTGTTGTCTACGTACCCTCGTAGACCGAAAGCGGAAGCGTTAACACAATGCGGTTGATGTAGTCGTACGTCTTCACGATCCGACCGATCAAGTACCGAATGCACGGCACCTCCGAGTTCAGCACACGTTCAGTTCGATGACGTCCCTCGAACTCCGATCTAGCCGAGTGTTGAGGGAGAGTTTCGTCAGCACGACGGCGTGGTGACAATGATGATGTTCTACCGACGCAGGGCTTCGCCTAAGCACCGCTATGATATTATCGAGGTGTAGTATGGTGGAGGGGGCCACCGCACACGGCTAAGAGATCAATGATCAATTGTTGTGTCTATGGGGTGCCCCCTGCCCCCGTATATAAAGGAGCAAGGGGGAGGCGGCCGGCCTAGGAGGAGGGCGCGCCAAGGGGGGAGTCCTACTCCCACCGGGAGTAGGACTCCTCCTTTCCTTGTTGGAGTAGGAAAAGGGAAGGGAGAAGGAGAAAGAAGGAAGGGGGCGCCCCCCCCCCTCCCTAGTCCAATTCGGACTAGTCCATGGGGAGGGGTGCGGCCACCCTTTGGGGCCTTTCTCTCCTTTCCCGTATGGCCCATTAAGGCCAACACGAATTCTCGTAACTCTCCGGTACTCCGAAAAATACCCGAATCACTCGGAACCTTTCCGATGTCCGAATATAGTCGTCCAATATATCGATCTTTATGTCTCGACCATCTCGAGACTCCTCGTCAAGTCCCTGATCTCATCCGGGACTCCGAACTCCTTCGGTACATCAAAATACATAAACTCATAATATAACCATCATCTAACTTTAAGCGTGCGGACCCTACGGGTTCGAGAACTATGTAGACATGACCGAGACACCTCTCCGGTCAATAACCAATAGCGGAACCTGGATGCTCATATTGGCTCCCACATATTCTACGAAGATCTTTATCGGTCAGACCGCATAACAACATACGTTGTTCCCTTTGTCATCGGTATGTTACTTGCCCGAGATTCGATCGTCGGTATCTTAATACCTAGTTCAATCTCGTTACCGGCAAGTCTCTTTACTCGTTCCGTAATACATCATCCCGCAACTAACTCATTAGTTACAATGCTTGCAAGGCTTATAGTGATGTGCATTACTGAGTGGGCCCAGAGATACCTCTCCGACAATCGGAGTGACAAATCCTAATCTCGAAATACGCCAACCCAACAAGTACCTTTGGAAGCACCTGTAGAGCACCTTTATAATCACCCAGTTACGTTGTGACGTTTGGTAGCACACAAAGTGTTCCTCCGGTAAACGGGAGTTGCATAATCTCATAGTCATAGGAACATGTATAAGTCATGGAGAAAGCAATAGCAACATACTAAACGATCGAGTGCTAAGCTAACGGAATGGGTCAAGTCAATCACATCATTCTCCTAATGATATGATCCCGTTAATCAAATGACAACTCATGTCTATGGCTAGGAAACATAACCATCTTTGATCAACGAGCTAGTCAAGTAGAGGCATACTAGTGACACTCTGTTTGTCTATGTATTCACACATGTATCATGTTTCCGGTTAATACAATTCTAGCATGAATAATAAACATTTATCATGATATAAGGAAATAAATAATAACTTTATTATTGCCTCTAGGGCATATTTCCTTCAATTTAATGTACCGTACCTAAGTGTTTTGGGATTATTTGGTTTTCGTAAGGTGACTTACACACCTAGACAGAGGGAGTATATTGACATGAGAATGCAACCAAACACACCCACACGCTTTGTGCTACAGTGACTGATCTGCATCGTCTGAGTTTGATCCAACGGTCATGTTCCGCCGAGACATGGACATGGCCATGCAGAGGGTGCCTAAACACCACCGAAGTCCCTCTGCTTCTCGAGGCGCACGACGTTGGTGATGCATGGGGCGAAACGGCTAAAAGGCAATGCAATCTACGGGAAGGCGGAGGGAGCCAGCCGAGGAGCGGGGAATCTTTTGGTTTGCACCATGGTAAAACACCAGTCGACAACTTCTCACATCAGGGAGCAGTGGGTTTTACAGGCGGAGTTATCGTGACTAACTGCTGGTGTGCCTGCTCCCGTCAATCAAAAAATTAAAAATCCTGCCGCACCTGCTCCCGTCAATCAAAAAATTAAAAATCCTACCGCACTCAAACACCAGAGCAACGCCGCGGTGGATGTTTAAATTTACCTGCCGACAAGTAGATAAAAAAAGGGATGAAAAAACAAATGTGGCGGCGTCCTAGCTAATCGGTCGAACTAGCCCAACTAGCTAGCCACCGTGCTTCACTGATGTACTCGGCGGGAAAAGTGGTCTTTCGTGATTTGATGACTCATTTACTTGCTTTGTCGAAAACGCACGGTAGGGCGTCCCACGTCAGGAAGAATATATGCGTGCACCACCCGGGAGGACCCCGAAACCGCGCGGTAGGGTGCGCCATGTCTCGGCACAGAGGAAAAATGTGCGTGTAAAAATTTACTGTATCAGACGTAGTACCTATGGTTCGACCTCGGGACCCAGCCAGTTGGTCAAAAATACCCCACTAGCCACACAGCTTCATCATGCTAACATGGCATGGAGGATAGGTGTGGTTAGCTCCGTCTCGACCAGCCACAACGTCTCTTGTTCTAGGCAATTCTTCTATTTTCCAAGTTTTTTTAGTTGTAGTAACACCACGGAAAGCTAGCGCCGCTCTTCGTGTGTGCCCGTGCAAAGGTTAGACAATGGAGAGAAGAGAGAGATCGCAGACCTAGGACCCACCAGTAAGTGAGTCAACGGTCATGCACGTGTAGACGAGGCACTCGCTCTACTCTACTCAACGTAATATTGTATAAAATCAAGTTATGGGACAAAGCGAACAACCGTTGTTGTTTCAGGCTATCGACTTACGCTTTGTAGTCCAGGTTGCAAGTTCGAATCTCGTCTTTCAGATTTGTTAGTTTTAGGTCCAGATTTGATTAATGACAAGTGGGACCCCCGTGTGTTGTTCCGATATTTCAGTGTAGATGGTTTTTTGAGCAAACACTTTGCGCGGTTAGACAAGTAACGGCACAAGTTACACGTATTTTGCAAGTTTACAAACAAAAATGATAGCGGCATAGAATATCACATCCACCCCGCAGCTTAGATGCTATGGTGATACGAGTTTTTACACCGTTGGAAGTGAGATCCAATGGCTTGGGAGTAGTCTTTGTAATTATGCGCAATTTCCAAACTCTCCAAAGGTTTTTTGCAAATAAAACATTCAGGCCTCGTGTGTGCCGTTGCATCTTGGATCCAATGGCTCCCCGTTGCTCATATTAGGTGCTCCCCATAGCTTAATTACCTGCTACGGTGATATGAGCATCTAGGTCGTATGATCAGTGATCAGATGGCATATGCATAGTACTTGTACTTTCTGCGCAATTCCCAAACTCTCTCAGCCGTATATTGCAAAAACATTCAAACCTCCTACTGTGGGCCGTTAGATCTCCGTGAACTCGTATCACCATAGAATCTACAGTGCGGGAGCACCTCATATTCTCCCGCGCGAGAAAACATAAGGTGCTCTCGCAGCTTGGATGCTACGGTGATACGAGCTTCGAGGTCGTTTGATCTGAGATCCAATGGCATCTGAGCAGTCTTTGTGCTTGTAAGCAGTGGCCGAACTCTTTGGGGGCTTTTCTGCAAAAAACCATTCGAACCACCGAGGAGGTGTTGGGTCACAAATCCAACGGCTCCGAAGATCTTGTATCACCAAAGCATCTAAGGTGTGGTAGCACATGATATTCTTACATACAGGAGAATATGATGTCCTCCTTCATCTTATATCCTACGGTGATACGAGCTTCGAGGTCGTTGGATATGGGATCCAAGGGCATCTGAGTAGTTTTTGTACAAATTGTGTGCAATTCTCAAACTCATCAAGGTTTCCTGAAAAAATATTAAGACATCATGTGAGCTGTTATATCTCAGATCTACAAGCTCCAAGCAACTCGTATGGGCATATAGCATCAAAGGTATGAGGGCACATGATATTCTCCCGGGGAGGAGGGGTGGGGGTGCACAACCAATCGGTGGTTGGGAGGGTGGGGACAAATATAATCTAAACAACCCTAAACAGAGCTTCACAATTTTATCTAAGGTCGAGGGGGTGACCCCCGACAATCATAGCTCCGCCTAATTAAACACAACATTTGCATGTACTGTAGTACTAGACTTAATATTCATGTTCATTTTAAATATTGAATTGAGGACCATGCATGTCTTACATTTTACTCCCTTCGTTCCTAAATATTAGTCTTTTTAGAGATTTCAAGTGGACTAGCACATACGGATGTATATAGACATATTTTAGAGTGTAGATTCACTCATTTGCTCTGTATGTAGTCGCTTGTTGAAATCTCTAAAAGACTAATATTTAGGAACGGAAGGAGTGTTTTTGAATTGGTGTCATACATGCATGGTTTGGAAAAATAGATGCACTATACTTATTGGATTGTTGTTGTGTTCGTGTGTGGGTGTCTGTGTGTGTGTGTGTGTGTGTGTGCGGTCATATGCTTGATACATACAAAGTTTTCTCACCTCCATATTGTTCATCTTTTATATTTGAATTTGCATTGAAAAACTTAGCAGGGATACCATGAAATGTGAAATCCACGTTGAGATCACTATATCACAAACTCACTCTAATTCAACAACTCGTCATAAATCAATTACCACATTGAGATTAGTATTTGCAAGGAAAATACGGGCATTGTAATACACATAGATTCGTTCGGCAATTTAAAAGGTTCCTTTCGTATTCTCGAATGGTAGGACCCAACGGCGTACCAGCCAGACCTTGGCTCGTGTTGATCCTAAAAAAATAAAAAAATAAAAACCGGGCTCGTGTCCATCTGGTGGCGTGCGTGGTGCGCACATTAGGCAACCCCAACCAGTCGAGCCTCCGTGTTTCGAGTCGAAATATCTGGCGGCCAGAATTCCAGCCCTAGGAAATTCCCCTCATGTCCCCGGTCCATAATGACTACCGATGAACAACGGAGGGATGCTTTAGTAACTAGACAACGTTACCTACCGTGCCGAGCACGGTTCAATTCCCTCAGTCGCCGCTCGCCAAGGTCACCCGTCAACTGCATTGCCTAGTACTATGACTACTACTACACCAGGATGAGCACAGAATTGAGCCCGTCTGTTCGTGCCTAGTACTTGAGTTAATATATCAGGCAATGCACTGGTATGGAGGGATTATCATTTTTCTCTGCATATATAACTTGTCTGAAGTCTAACTAAGCAAAACGTTTGACCAAATCCTTTCTTAATAAATACAATAGGACAGATGTATGGCTTGACAATTTATTGCATGATGCAGGTTATGATATTGTTTTGAATCCTGGATCTTAAATTTCAGAAAATCCAAAAGTGACCATAAATTCTTGAAACTAAGCATGGTCATGTGATATGGCACAAATATTATTTCGTAATTTTTTTCTTCAATTTGAGACAAGCTGCTTATGACAAGTTGCACAAATGAAGAGCCAAGGTATTTTGGAACAAAGACTTGTCACGTTAAGGCGAACGCTTTCACTATTGAAACCATGGGCATTTACGTGCCGCCACGAGTCCCGCTTCTCATCGGCAGGTGCCGTCCGAGCAAGCGTGTGAGTTGACAGGAGGCGTGCGAGCAGACCGCTGCGTCGGCTGACCGGGAGGCGTGCGAGCAGACCGCTGTGCTGACTCACCGGGAGGCGAGCCCTTTGACCAGGCTCCGCCGCCCACCTTCGTCCCAACTGCTCCCACTTTTAATGTCGCCGGCGCCGCGGTTTAAAATCAACCCTGCACTACCCGGTATCGCTACAATCTTCGCTCTTCCTCTCCGATTCTCCTGTCTTCTACCTCCAACCAGCCTGACCTAAACATACGCCATGCCGCATCACGATGGTCTGCCCTTAGTCTTCCAGTTTCCTGAGGAAGACACCCAGCCGGTGTCTTAAGAACATAAGGCGCTTCGGGACGAGCTTGAACTGGCCTTGCGGGAAGACGCCGCGCCTGTCCCCGCTCCAGTTCCGGCTCCCGTCGCCCCGACTGCGCCAGCACCCATCCCCGTGGCATTGATGGGATGGGAGCCGCACATTGTCGCTGAGCTTGATGCCATGGGGTTCCACGAGGTCCCCGCCGATTTTCACGCGCCCGTGCACCTGCTAGCGCATGCACCTGCGCGTGCACTGACGCGCATGCCCGTGCACCTGCCGGCGCATGCGTCTGCGCGTGCACACGAATGTCTCCGCCGCGCCGTTGACAGCGCCTGTCCCCGCGCGGGTGCCAGTGCCCCCCTCAGCGGCATGGATGGCTGTCATCGACCGCTTCCTTGCACCAACGCCAGTCGCCTCCTCCCGCCAGTTGACTCGCTCCGAAGTCCAGAACATTTCGGCCTTCCTTGAAGCTAGGCCTACGTCCAGGAGTACGCCAACAACGGCGCAAGTCGCCGCCGTCGCCGTCGGTCAGTGGCCCGATGACACATAGAGCACGGCAGAGGAGCCGCTTCCCACCGCAAGACGCCCCCGCCGCCGTCGCGTAATCTAAATTTTCCATGAAAAACGTTCGGATTGCCATGCTTAAAATCTGAACTGTTATCATTTCCGTTTATTTTAGATCGCTCGTCGTATAATTTAAAGTTGGAGTCAGACTGAACGAAATCTATGGTTTGATCGATTGAATGTTCTGCTAGAGCCGTATCAAATTAAATATAAAACGTCATCAAGCCACATGTATTCCTTGCCATCCAACGACCTAGACTGCCTCAATGTCGAGCACTCAACACGTTTAGCGTGCAGTTAATTTCATGCCAAAAATAGTGCTAATCACATAATAACACACAAATAATATCCTACTTAATATCCGCATGCACTTAATATACTTCCAAATTAACGTGCATTGCACGTACACACTGACTAGTGCTGCTAGCACGTGAAACTGGTGTCGTAACTTGCGAATGCGTCCAGATATGGTCAACAGCAACATCGCCCGCGAGTTCTTCTTGTTTGCTCGTGCGTCTAAAGGCAGAAGGGGAGGAGAGAGAGAGAGCACACATGGAACCCACCAGTAAGTGAAGGTGAATAGTACTAAAAATAATATTACATGTTATCAATTAAATAGGTTGTGGTAATATAAAAACATTATGTGAACAAAGGGAGGTACAACAAACATTGTTGTTCTAAGTATGTTGCCTATTGACGTGCGGCTTGAAGGCCCTGGTCGCATGTTCGATCCTCGTCCTTTATTTTTTAATTTGTATATGGGTCCAAATTTGTTTCATGACATGTGGGCCCCTCGGTGTGTAGTTTGTAGCACTTTAATTTGTGGGTCCAAATTTGTTCCATTCCAAGTGTACTATCGGTGTGTAGTTTTGTAGCTTATTTATAATAATTAAAGAGAACAACAGAGTTTTTTGCAATAATACCATGGTGCGACGTTGAAGGCGAGAAAGGACATGCGAGAGAGCGATGACCGAGCCAGAGGGAAATCAACTAGGTGAGTTACGGGGGTTGCAACGGTGTTTCGAGTAGTTGTGGGACGAATGCTACGAAAATATAATCTAAACCGACCGGAATAAGTGCCTACACAAATTAATCCAAGGTTGGAGTGCCCCTTGCAATGTAAATAGCTCCAGCTTTCCGAGGGATGGAGAGGTACCTTCAATGTGTGGAAGATACGGCGTGGAAAGCGAGGTCAATCGAGGGACATATAGATAGAGAGACAAAGTGAGTGTGGTCCGACATTCATTGAACAAATATATATGCTCTGGAGGGATATTGTCCGATTGAGCTTTTGGCAAGGGTGAGGGCTGTAAGATAGAGCTTGAGAGATGATCCAGTCACAGACGTGTAGATATATTTTGTGCGTGGGAGGAAGCAAGGTCAATCGATCACATAGGGTCATCGTGCGATCGAAAGAGTGAGACGGGTTGGAGAGAGTGACCTACATAGACAATGTGCGTGAGAGATTATACAATGTGAATAAGTCGAATTGGGCTCAAACATGGTGATATATCGTTTTTGTCCTAGAAATAGCGAGGTCAATTGAGACATACAAAGAGAGAGAGAGAGAGGGAGAGAGAGAGAGAGAGAGAGAGAGAGAGCGTGGCCCGCCATGAGGTCGAAAGATTGGGGGCGGCTTCGATGGACTGGCCTAGATAGACAATCTGCGTGAGAGAGTATAGAGTGTGTCGATCGAGGCCCGAACAGGGAGATATATCATTTGTGTGTGAAAGAAAACGAGGTTAAACGAGACTCAGATAAAGAGAGCGAGATTGAGCGAGTGTGGCCCGCCGTGCGGAAGAAAGAGTGAGACAGTCTCGAGGGAGTGACCTAGATAGACAACGTGCATGCGTGCGCACGAGAGGCTGGGCGGCTAGATAGGCAATGCATGTATTTAGCGCGAGAGGGTGAGAGGGAGAGGGAGAGAGAGAGATCTCGGCATGGGGTGCAATGGCGGGTGTGTGAGGTAAATACATTTCATAACATAGTGGAAAAAGGGGGTTGTGTAGTTGAGAGAGTTAGAGATTGAAACATGGAGAGAAAGAATGGATGTGCGTTGGAAACCGATAGCTTCCTAAGGTGGTTAGGAGAGGAAGATTGACCGATACAGGAAGTATGTAGCGTGTGTGCGGGGGGGGGGGGGGCTAAAAACAACATTTGAATGTAGATAGTACGAGACTTAATATTGATGTTTCAATTCGGTGTACATTGTAAGATTTGAACTGAGGACCATGCATATGGGTAATTATTTCGAATTCGTGCCATACTAGGTTTCGAAAAGTTGACATTGACTCGATTTGTTGTGCTATTTTGTAGGTCATATGTTTGAATCCATCCAAAAGTTTGTATTAAAAAAGTAGTGTGGATACAGTGAAATGCGAAATCCACGTTAGAATTGGAGATCGCTATGTGACACACACTCTAATTCAAATAACCAATTATGTGACACACACTCTAATCCACGTTAGCGTGGATACCGTTTCGATTTTTTTCAAATAACTCCTCATTAATTAATTTATAGTATCTCGTTTCGAATGACTAATTATTGCAAGGAAAACACGGGCATGGTAATACATACAGTTTCGTTTCCAAATGAAAGAAGATTTGTTTGCATTCTCAAATGTAGGCGCACCAGGCAGCCCAGGGTCGTGTCGTGGTGGTCACGTGTGTCGGACGGACGCGTAGCACCTAGCCACCCACCCCCTCCCTCCCCCCCCCCTCCCCCCCAAAAGGACGACGACAAACTAAGTTCGCGCTTCCATGTTTCGGATTGAAATATCTGGCGGCCCCAATTCTAGCCCTGCAAAATCTCCCTTCTCCACCGTCCCCTTCCGCGCCCAGATTGCTCAAATCCCTAATTCGCCGCCAACCCAAGCAAAGTTCGAATCGCCCCTCGTCTCGTCTCTTTCCCCACCTCTGTGCCGGACGACGAAGACGAAGACGATGGTCGCGCTTCACCACCGCACCGGAGCTACCTCATCTACGCCCTCGTCCACCACACTGGGTGGTCCACCGACAACGTCGGCCGCCGCAACCGACGTGCCTCACAGACACCGACTTCCACCGCATCAGGTGCACTTCACCGACGCCGTCTCCCAGCTCACCGGGGCTACTTCCCGAGCACATCATTACGCCTCCGCCCCCCGAGGCTGCTAGGGCTTCACCAACGGTCTCGTCCACCGCATCGTAGCGCTCCGCTGCCACTCAAGATCTGCATTTGTGTGCGGCCAGCCAACGCCAGCGCATCACCCTCAACGGCTCTGAAGTGACCCGCACTCTAGCTAGGCGAGCATGCCCAAACGCCGGCCCGGACTAGGTATCCACACATCACTCCCTTGTGCACTGTTCCGACGATGTTTGGATATCCTTTCACTGCTCTCTTAGCTTACACGCCTATCCAACTCTGTCTTTAACTCTTATTTCTTCTGGAGATATCATCTGAAACAAGAAAATCCATTTTTTAGTGAAGCATGACGGCGCTACGGGATCTGGTACACATCCTACACACCCGTATAACCTTGTAAGTATCTGTCCTCCGGTACAACAGCAAGGTCGATTCCTCTTATTTGATCAGCCATTCGTCGTGTCAAAAATCTAGAGGGGGATGCAAGGAGCACAAGGCCTGCACATGAGCACATCCAAGCAAGTGGTAACATGGACATGTACATGGAACATCCCAAGCGCATGCAGAGCTGCAGTGAGCCTGTACAACGAGCTAGCGTAAGTCCCTGCATTTCATTTAATTCGTACTGGCATCCGTGTATGATTTGTGTGCAGTGGCGGATCCACGAATTCAAGTTACTAGGGGCGAACATTTAACTTTAAAAATACGAAGGCACTTGCACTCCGGAAATCAGCATAACTTAAGAAATGTGAAGCTACATGCACTTTGAAAACCAGCTAATGATCCAAAGTAGTTCAGATTATAAACACTAAATGATACAAGCACCAAAAAACACAAAATGCAACATGGTGTACAAGGACTACAAACATGGTCTGTACCTGCTTGAATTATTCGTTCTCTGGCTGAAAATATCGAAGTGTAATTGCACCTATAACCAGTGCGCAAACTGCATATCAATATATCTATCCTGCACAAGTATGCCAATAGTTTCAAACAACAGATTAGAAAAGTATTTATGCTACATTGTCATGATACGGGGACTTTCTGGTAGATGGCCTCGACGTTTCCTCAAGCCATGAAAATGCACTATAATTTGCTTGTCATCAATGCCTGCAAATCTCTATGTCTCTCTCAACATAGCAGATCATCATTAGACACTAAATCCTTCAATGGGAGCTTGCAAAATGCTTGCATTAGATGCCTCATTAGACACTATATGTTCATCACCAGGAGCATGTAAAATGTTTGCATCATATCCTTCATTAGCAGTCTGTTCATTAGACACTTCAGGCTCAAAAACAACATGAGCTTGGATGTTTGCACCAGAAACTTGATTAGATACATCAGATTCAGTCAGTTCAGTATTGATTGGGGGAGTTATAAAATAAGTAGAAATTGGTTTCATTTTCTCATAGATTCCCTACATACAAGCAGTTTTACAACACCGTCAGGTTTAACTATTGGCCAAAAATTGAAGAGTTGAATTAGATATAATCAGGGATGTGATGTACCTGCTCGTTGCGCATGCTACTCTTGCAAGCTGCGACTGTCCGTTTGCGCAAGCTCGATGCCATGCATGTGCTTCCGTCGCTGCCTCCCACGCAGGCAACACCCAGGGTTGGATCTTCATCTTCTTATCCTTCCATCTTCTTCTTAGCCACTTATTGCAAAATTGTTCAATTATGTTGCTTGGCTTAATTTAGTTTGCTACTGATTACATAATGCCACAGCCTGTAATCCTATTATAGACTGCACCTATCTATGTGTTTGATACTTACTGGTAAGAATTACCTGTTTTCCTGAACTTAAATAGCTACTTGTTTGTTTAACTGCTTTGTTGCTGCAACAACGGGTTACAATGATGTTAATAACTACTTTTCAGCATCGAATTGAAACTCTTTAATTCCTTGTTTGTTTAACTGGTTTGCTGTTATAACTCCCAGTTGAGATGTTTTGCTAACTTCAACTTTTCTGAATCTAATCGGAACTTTAATGGCAAAACAGGTTAGCCCAAGATCAAAGAGCGAGGTCCCCATGGACGTTGTATCATCCCACAGCAGTGGCACCGGCCCAATCGTGCATTATGAATTGCCAACTGCTGATACTCTAGAGGCTAAACTAGTGGTAGAAAGAGATTCTTCTTCTGCACTTAGAGATGAAGTTGACATGTTGAGGAAGCAAACATCACAATCAGTAGCAGTACTCAAGACAACCATTAAATATTTGGTGGATTTCAAAACGAAGCAAGCTGAGACTGACCACATTGTTAAGGTCCTGAAGGAAAAAAAAAGGAAATTAAATTCCCACTTGGTAAATCATAGGTGAAATGTTCTTTCCATCGTTGAATAACCTTTGTGTTGTTTGTTCATGTAATCAATCAAACCATTTGTTTTAGAGATCATGTAATAATTGTTTTTGTTTTTGTTTTTGGTTTGTAATTTTATTTGAGCACAAGTCTGTATTAATTGATAAGACTCGGAGACATTTCATTTTGATTGCTGTGCCAGACCTACAAATATGCCAATCGGGCTGAATGTGCATTCAGCAATAATAGTAGTATAGATGGACCATAAGTGGCACGCATCGGAAAGGGCCAAGATGCTGTAGTAGCTTGGCTAAAAAAAGGATGTTGTTGTAGCAAAGAAAAGTACAGCGGCCTGGCTTATGTATGTTAGTTGATATTATTGATCCATATACTCTATAAGTGTTTATATGTCTGTTAGTTCTGTACATTCTTGGTTGATTGACTCGGTATTTGAATCTTGATACATCGCTTGTGTACATATCTAAATGGGAGTACACATTATGCTGCGTGTGACATTTGAGTTGGACATGAAGTGTTCCAAATATTCGAATTCACCTTAAACTGGATTCTAGCTTCTGAATTTGAGTATCGGCATTTGTAAACCATATTCATATATGACAGTGGAATACATCTTTGTCGTCCTTTTGAAGATATATAAAAACACTTAGAATGATTTATAAAGATTCGTATAGGAATACAAAATGGATTCGAATTTAGTTGCCAGGGTAAACGTGGATGCTTATTGTCCCAAAATTCGAAAGAAGCGGCAAAATGTCCACTCCCACATCGGCTGCCCGAAGCCAAGTGTTTGGGAGATGGAAATTACTGTCTACCCATTACACGGACAATCCATCGGCCAGATTTCCACTGCTCTAAATAGGGATAGGATAGTAACTTCAATAAGACGTGACACGACCGCCTCTGAGCCCATTCCGACATGGTGGGCGCCAAACATGGGCGGCAAAACACATTTGATTCAAGCTCGTCCGAAAGACCTCTATTTCTCCCTCCATTTTCTCATTCATACACGGTGGGCGGCAAATCAAACTCGACTCGGCCGAAATCGATGTAGGCAAATATTTTCAATAGGGGCAGGTTTGTAACTTCACTCAGACGTGACACAACCGCCCTACCTGTCAGCCCCGTTCATACACCGTGGGCGCCAACCATGGGCGCCAACCACCCTCTCCTCACCCGAAATTCCTCTGGGCAAATATTGGCGAGATGCGAGATTACCGTCGTATCCCCAATCGACGAGACGACCAAATTTTAAACGGGGGCTAAGTCTGTAACTTTCCCATATTTTAGACAAGCGCGTCCCAAAAACATGGTTCCCCGTACCTCTCCCTCCATTTTCCCATTCATACACCATCCGCGCTAGAACACCATCCCCACACCAGCCTCCGTCCGCCACCCCATCCATCGCCGCCGTCCTCCACCACATCCATCGCCACCGTCCTCCACCATGCCGGAGCGCCTACCAAGACCGCGTCGTCCATTGCTAGAGATGGACGTTCTCATCCACGGCGACGGACCAAGAGCCTTGCATCACGTCCTCTCGCTTCATTGGCGCCGTCGTCCTCTTTGTCGGGGCCGCTCACATGACCTTCTCTTCCACCGCAACGGGACTTATCCCCTGATGCACCCGTCTACCGTCGCAGATCTGCTTCCACGCCACCGACAGCCATCGCACCCCCGATGCCTACACGGCGCCGCAAGAGAGGTGGTACTTCATATCTCCTCAACTTTTTGATCTCAACCAGAAAATAGATCTTAACTTGGTTACTCTACTTTCTTTTCAGCTCTTAGAATTTAGTTCTTAGTTCGAAGCAAACAATGGCTGCTAAATATCATTTCTCCGGTTTCCCCCTTTTATGATCACTATACGATCAGAATACGTGCTTCGTGTCATAATAGCACTGCTCGACCCATCAAGCTAAACAAGCTTAGTTGTTCAAATACGAATCTGATATTATTAAAACAGACTCGTTTAATTGGTCAGCTAAATGTTCCTAAATTAGTTTCCAAAATGCATGTCCGCCGCTCGGGTGTGTATCTCTACAGGGTGCCCACGGTGGGCCGGCCCGCCCTGGGATTTTGGGTCGTCCCAGGCCCCGATTCCCCTCTGTTCTATTGCGCGCTTCCGATATCTACTCGCCCCCAGCCGCCTGCCCCGCCGGCGACTTGCCGTCCCCGGACGGCATGACTCTAGGAGGAGACGTCGGACTAACAGGAGGTCAGGAGCCACTCGCCCAACAACATCACCGTTGCCCGGGCGCACCGCCGTGCCTGCCTTCCCATTCCGTTCAGGGCTCAGGCGTGCAGCACCCACTAAGCCAACCCGATTTATCCTGAGATAAGTCCTCAACACTCAGCAGCCACTCCTCATCACCCATTTTCTAATTGATTCATTACTCATTAGGCAGGACTGTCATTAGGGTTTGTTGTGTGCTCAGTGCTACCTACACTTAATGGTTCAGATGTATTTCGGTAATCTTTAGTACCTGTAAAGTTCACAGGGTTTTCAAAATTCCGGCCCTAGGAACAGACACTAGTCATTTTGGATTGTTGGTCGTAGTGACATTGACCCAGATTACTACTGCAAGCCAGGTTTGTTGAAAATTTTACTTGTCTTTCTTACTCATTCGATATAATATCCAATTATTCACGTCGATTAGTTGCAAACAATAAGTGCTAGACAAACTTCTTGATTCAGATTTTGGACGGTCTCTTACTGCAGTTACAATTCTGCATACTTGTCCTAGTGAGCTCACAAGTAAATGATTGATTCACTACATCTATGCTTGCCTTGTCATATTTGTTGTCAATATTCTTTTAGGGTGGACCACCCTGTTTCTAAATACTGCAACCGTAGACATGAGTGAATAGTATTTCTCTATGTGATCTCTTCCATCATGTGTGGGCAACGAACACTGCATTGTATAGAAAGAAAGTGTCATTTCCAGCTTTTACATAGGCTTCGATCTTTTACATGGAATACAATCTGCCTACTTGCTTTGTGTCGCACTACCAACACTCCACCCTTGAAGCTAAACATTATGCCACTCATAATTCCTTAGTTTATTTGTTCAAATACGAATTTCATATGATTCTAATGTTCCTACTTCAGTTTTGAAATGTGTGTCTGCCTGTTATAGAGACATAAGGGGTTTGTATTTCTGTGTGTGGTCTGGTCAGCACGGTTGGGGGTGAACTTTGCATATGCAGGGGTTTATAGGGAGACACTCTTCGAGTTGAATCCGCAATGCATTCCATAGATAATCTGACTACTTTTTATGTTTTCATGAATCTCAGATTCTGAACAGCATCATAATGATTATGAGCTTGCGCGCATGAAAAGAATAAAGCAGAACAATGCCATGGCTGTCAAACTTGGCATTAAGGGACTGAAATCAAGTCTGGATGCAATGCAATGCAAACGCTCTCCACCTACAGATTCATGCTCAGAATATGATCCTAACAGTGATTCTGAGCTAGAGGGAGACCTAAGTCAATGTAGCTCCCTAGTGGAGGAGTCAGAGGAAGATGCCCTATCTTATTCACCCATCAAGGTGCTTGCTCTAACTTTCCAAGGTTATATTTGTCGCACATATCTTGCAACTGATGCTTTGCATTGCTTCTACTTTGTTGAACTGCCATTAGCTTAGTTTACACATCGTGTATGTGAATACGCCCTGCCTATCCATTTTCAGTACATATTCCATCTGTCATCATACCATATTTATCCATTCAAATGCTGTTCTTGTGTATCAGACGTTCAAAAGGAAGAGGGCGATTGCTGATCGTGGAGGAGCACAAGCAAAGTATTTGGAAAAGGTAGTGGCACCTGATAAATCAAATAGCCCATTAGGTGTAGTTGCAATATCACCTGACCCACAAAACACCCCAACTCTAGCAGACTCTAGCCCTACTACACTGGTCATTTCTGATGCCCCAACTCAGCAGACCCCAACTGCAGCAAACATTATGATTATGCCAGTTGACATAGCACCAGCTCTACGACGCAAAACCCCCATTCCAGCAAAGAGTACACCAAATCCAGTTGCCAAATCCCTTTTCGAACCAGAGAGAGCCCCAATTGCAGCAAATAGGACCCCTGTTCCATTTCTTCCCAGTTTAGAAGACAAAGCTTATATTGTTGTCAGGAACTTTGTGCGCATCTTTCCTTCATGGAAAGATTATACCGCAGACACAGAACAATTTCCAGTCTTCCTCCGCAACTTACGCGTAAGTAATGTACTAATGTTATTCATGGTCATTACTGCATATGTTTCTGCTGACAGAAGACACAAGATTTCATTCTTTTAAATAGGCGAGGACCAAACTGGATTGTGAAGACGAGCAAGGGTTGGTTGCGCTTTTCAAGCACTCATTGATGAAGTATCGTTCCTACCTGAGGCAAGCGCACTTCGATGGCAAGCCTCTAAACGAAATTTCTGTAAAGTCTCCGGTGCTACATTTATCCGACGGTGACTGGAATAATCTTGTTACACATTGGTCTCGGCTGCAGCGTAAGGTACTATCTATGATATCACATCACAATTTGAACTACATTTCTGCATTTGCCTTAACGTCTCACTTGTACGAAAACTGTTAGCAGAAGAACATTCATTCTCAAGGGACCACAGAATCTCGCAACTATACTGCACACTGCATTGCTCTTGTGAGTACCTCTTGCCCTGTATGACCATACTTACTTTCATAGCTGTTTGATTATGTAGCATCACTGCACATGTTAGCCTCGTTATCGTCCATTTGGTGGACATTATAAGATCCGTATGGACTCTTACATAAATTTAGAATCAACCCAATGCTTTTGAAGAGGTTTAGCTCTGCAGTCCTCTTGTAAGGACTGAACGTCGTCTATGACTGTACTTACATTAACAGCTACTCCCTCCGTCCCATAATATAAGAACGTTTTGTACAGTACACCAGTGTTCAAAACACTCTTGTATTATGGGAAGAGGGATTGGTTCATTGTGTAGCATTCTGCATCTTATCTCCCTCGCCCACCATTTACTAAAAAATATCAGATCTATATTAATCTTACCAAAAAGTAGAATACACAGACAATGCCAGTGCAGAAGTGTAGCCCATTGCTCTTGTCAGTACATTTTGTCCTGTAATGCTTGTACTTCCAGGGATTGGTAGTTGATTATGTAGCATCAATCTGCATCTTATCTTCATTATCCTCTATCCCTTCCAGTATTATCATATCTATAATTACTCTCTACAAAATGTAGAGTACAGGCAATGCTTATGAAGAAGATTATGTGCTGAAATTCTTGAGTTATCCTTCCCTTGACATGGAGAAGGGCATTATAAAGCCGGTGTTAACTGTTAATGTAAGTCAGTCCTTCTAAAGCCTTTATCCTCAACTGCTGTTTAATTTGCTCATACTCCCTATCGTTTACTGCTGTTTAGTTTGCTGTTTCTACCAAAATGCATGTTCGCAAGAACCGTAAGTTCTAAGTTTTACTTGTAAAACCAAATTCCTTATTCATACCATGCACATTACTCAATACTCCCTATATGTATGCTTGTTTTTGTGGATCTATAATCCAGTGTGTGGTGAAGCAGCCCACGTTTGCACCTTGTCATCTCCTGTTTTATCTTACTGATGTGGCTGATGATATGAACAACATGCCATGCACATTAACCAAAATAGATACAATGATTTTCTTTGCCCTTCATCTATGCTTGTTATGTTGACATGGTAATCCAGTAGTGTGGTGAAGCTCCCCGCATTATGAACAATGCCAAATTATGCTATTGATATTTTGAACTTACTCTTTATTTTCTAATTTGAAATTGGATGGAATTGACAGCACAGTTATCATCTTTGTTTATACACGTGCAAAACCTGTCATCTCTCTGCTTTGTTTCAGGGTGATATGCCTGATGGCATGCACAAGTCTGCTGAAGGCTGTGAGACAAACCCAACATATATTGCAGCAAAGAAGGCAAAACATCTTGAAGATAGCGAGACAACCCCAAAGTCTTGTCTTGATGCAGTGTTCAAGTTACTTGAGACTAGCAGTCAGACAAGCTCACAGAATTCGTTGTCTGAATCAGTTCGACTTCTTCAGTCCCAAGTTCTAGCAGAAAGGCATTCTGCAACTCAACTTCGACTTGAAGTCCTATCTCTAAGAAAGATTGCGAAGAACACCAATGAGAACCTCATCACTAAACAGCTACACCTGGAAGCTATGACCGACATGCTAGGCCGGTCTCACAGCCTTGCTCAGCAGCTTGCGCAGCAGTTCCCGCGCAAGGCTAACCTTTCTTGAACTGTCCTGGAAGTGGTCTCGGTTCAGTATTATTTTGTTACGCTGCAATGGTGCCCAGTTTTTGTAATCTGCTTCTTCGTTGCGCTTTATGATCACTGGTGGCGAACTTCGATGCTCAGTGGATGTAATATACCATAAATCCTTTATTGTATAGTGTAGGTTTATTCTTAGTTACTATGCCGTAATTTCTTTATTGTATAGAGTAGGTTTGTTCTTAATTCCTACTAGTTACTACCATCATTCGCTATCTGAAAAAAATTAGATGTAGTCGACCGGGCCGAAACATTCGTCTCTAACGGGCCTAGTGTTTAGCGGGCCACAATTGGGCCGGCCTGCATCTTTCTTGGGCCCGAATGTTTGGGGCCTTCACACTTTGCGCGAGGCCCACAACTTACACCGGCCTATATTTTAGTTGGGCCTTTTGTGGACCCAGCGCTTAGTTTGGCCCAGGTAGCGTTGGGCCATTAACAGGCTGAATATTGTACTGGCCTGTTACGGCCCAGATGAAACCATGGGCCTTTAGCAGGCCGAAATGCATATTGGGCCTCAAATTTCACTAGTCGTCGGCGAACCTTCAGCAGGCTGAAATGTAGACCGGGCCTTTTTGATCCCAGTTATATCACGGACAGTTACTAGGCCGAAACATATCTCGGGCCTTAGTTGGCCCACTGATATCATGGGCCTTTAAGAGGCCGAAAGCTTAGTACAGACATCAACGGGCCGAATTATGCGACAGGCCTTTAACAGGCCCAAAGTCACATTGGGCTTAACTGTTGCCACCTTTATCACGGGCCGTTAGTGGGCCCGATGTCCCGTCGGACCATATATGGCCCATGGGCAGCACGGGCCATCCCCAGGCCGAAAGTCACACCAGGCTGAAATGGGCCCATGTCTACATCGGGCCTCTAACAGGCCGAAAGTCACTGGGCTGTAATTGGGCCCAAATATTCGGCGAACAATTAACGGGCCAGATCTGGCTTCGGGCCGTAAATGGGCCCAAATATTCGGCGAACAATTAACGGGCCAGATCTGGCTTCGGGCCGTAAATGGGCCTTTATTAAGCAGGCCGTTATTGGGCTGGCCCACTAGTACCTGAGTAAGTACTACGGGCCTTTGACTGGGCTGGCCTTTTTAACCTATATGGGCCTCTATTGGGTCGTGCCACGTGTCGACGTATCATAGGCACTTTGGGTCCAATGAGTGGATGACATCTGTCCCAACGGCCAGCCGACACATGTTTCCTCCAGCCAATGATGATTTTACATGTGGAAAATCCCCATTGGTCGGGGCTGTTAACGGGTTATCGGATCCAAAACCAGACCCGATAGCTTAACGGCGTTCCGTTACGGTGGATGCCACATGTCGGTCACCCATGACGAAAGCACTTCTGTGACGCGCGATTTATCGTCATGGAAGTGGACACTTCCGTGATGATAATTTTGGTAATGTCATGGAACACTTCTACGATAGCACAGGTATGACTATCTTGATTCTGTCATAAATTTGTCATGGATGTACATGCATGACAGAAAACGTGACCTAATGTAACAAACACGTATCATCACGGAAGTGTATTTTTTTGTAGTGCATGTATTCACTATGTGTTAATGCTTTGTTCCGGTTCTCTATTAAAAGGAGGCCTTAATATCCCTTAGTTTCCAATATGGACCCCGCTGCCACGGGAGGGTAGGACAAAAGATGTCATGCAAGTTCTTTCCATACGCACGTATGACTATATACGGAATACATGCCTACATTATATTGATGAACTGGAGCTAGTGTTGTATCGCCCTAGGTTATAAGTGTCTCATGATGAATATCATCCAACAAGTCACCGACCCAATGCCTACGAATTTATCTTATATTGTTTTGCTAAGTTACTACTCCTATCATCACGGTTACACTTGCTAGAAAACTACTGCTATCACTGTTGCCGTTACTATTGCTGCTGTCACTACTATCAAAACTATCAAACTACTTTGCTACTGATTACTTGTTGCAGATAATTAATCTCCGGGTGTAGTTGAATTGAAAACAAAGCTGAATACCTTCAAATATTCTTTGGCTCCCCTTGTGTCGAATCTATAAATTTGGGCTGAATACTCTACCCTCGAAAACTGTTGCGATCCCCTATACTTGTGGGTTATCAGCAGCGCCCCTGCAGATTCCTTTTTTTATGGGGAAGGCGCGGGGCTGCCTCTTTACTGTTCGATGTGAAGGCATTTGCGCAGGCGTAGGCGTGCTGCGACCGTTGCACGCACGACCCCCACGTCGCACACTCAATGCGGATCGTGGGGAAGCGCAGCAGACGAGAAGATTACAGCAGTTAACCCTTGCCATGCGTACCCGCGCACCGTTTTGGGCCTGGCCCAATGATGCTTTGCGCTCTTGTGTGGCCCAGGCCCGGGGCTCCTGTCGGTGTACTAAAGTTTGGGCCCTTTGGTACCCCTTACTTGTGCACGGGTAGTTGCAGCCGCACCCGTGGCGGGGCCTGACGGGGGTAGCAGGGGACAAAATATAAGACAACGAAGAAGGCGTCCAAGCCAGTAACCAGGGAGCAGAAGACAAGATGGAGCCCCGGCAAGATCCTTGCCGGGATGGCTTGCAAAGCACTAACAAGAACACCACCCTTGAGGTTGAGAGCTCTGAAACCATCGACAATGTCAAGACCAAGGCCCAGGGGCGCATGCGTAGTGGCATGCAGATCTTTGTGAAGACTGGTGGCATGCAGATTTTTGTAAAAGACTAGATGACCAAGTTCCTGCCGAGATCGTGCCACCGCTCCAGCACAGCGACTAGCCAGCTAGCCTGGCATTGCATGCCTCGTCAGCCTAGATACGTGCCAAGGCGGGGTGAGGCAGCGACGGATGGGACGGGCTCTATTTCCGTGCCCGATAAAGCTAGGGGGCATGTAACCAGCGCATTTCATCCGTTTTGTCCCAGATACTTTACACCTCTTGTGTGCCACTGTGGCAGCCCCTTGGATGTATAAAAGGAGGCCTAAGGCGTACTGAAGAAGGATTCGGACTTTTGAACCTCTCGGCCCAGCTTGCATGCATAGCAGCTAGCCGAAGCTCAAGAACATAGAATATAGATTCAAGCAGGACTAGGGTTTTACGCTTCTCAGCGGCCCGAACCTGGGTAAAAATCCGTCGTGTTGATCATTAGATCTGCTCTTTGCACACCCCTCTTCCCTGCCAAACCGTAGAAGGGATCCATGTGATCCCATAGGTGTCGTCTCCCCGACAGGCTTTTTCTCTCTCTTTGATTCTTAATACCATGTTCTCCTCGATATTCTTGGAGATCTATCCGATGTAATCTTCTTTTATGGTGTGTTTTTCAACATCCGATGAATTGTGGATTTACGATGAGCTTATCTATGAATATTATTTGAATCTTCTCTGAATTATTATATGCATGATTTGATATCTTTATAATTCTCTTTGAACTATCAGTTTGGTTTGGCCAACTAGATTGGTTTTTCTTGCAATGGGAGAAGTGCTTAGCTTTGGGTTCAATCTTGTGGTGTCCTTTCCCAGTGACAGTAGGGGCAGCAAGGTCGTATTGTATTGTTGCCATTTAGGGTCAAAAGATGGGGTTTACATCTTATTTCTTGAGTTTATTCCTCTACATCATTTCATCTTACTTAATGCGTTCATCTGTTCTTCATGAACTTAATACTCTAGATGCAGGCAGGAGTCGGTCGATGTGTGGAGTAATAGTAGTAGATGCAGAATCGTTTCGGTCTACTTGACACGGATGTGATGCCTATATTTCATAATCATTGCCTTATATATCGTCATATCTTTGCGCTTTTCTATCAATTGCTGCCGCTTGCGCCCGAGCTGCCCGCCGGGAGGAAGGTGGCGGCACTGCGAGGGCAAGGTCGCGCCGGGAGAGGGGAGTTTTTTCATCGAAAAAAATTCAGGCAGGGGGGAGGCTTTGGCAAAAAGACCCCGTCTAATGAAACATTACGCCACATCAGCAAATGGTGGGCTCCATCTGTCATAATCGTCATCAAATGGTGTTTTCCGCAAAAGATTAGACCGAGAATCAGTGGTTTTTGCCAGAAATTCATACACCGGTGTTTTCTGTAAACCTAGGCCTCAATGTGGTAGTTTTTCGCAATTCACCCAAAAAATGTAGGCTATCAGTTTTATTGTAGTTGTTTTCTGTTTTAAAGTTACATCTCTGCAAGCCAAGTTTCTGCCGAGGAAACAAAACATCTCTGACAGCCAAGTTTCCAAAAATCAGCTGTCTCGGCAAAATATAGCACAAGATTGAGAATAGTTGGATACAAAAGAATGCTGCAGTAGCTCCTAACTATTGAGTTTTTTTAAAACTAACTAGCTTATTTTGTAAAAAGAATCCCAGAAATCAAGAAGTCCGAACGGCACCTTGCCCAGAAATTGCAACAAGGGAATAGATTGACATCGACATCTCTAGCGCAATTGCACGAACAGAACGAGAGCATTGCAGCTAAAGATTCAAACATAACAAAAATTCTTCAACATATGTTGCAGGTCTGATCTCTAACCATATTGATTTGCTGATTGATCATCTTGTGTCGATGGGGAATAGCATCACGGCGCAGGGTGATACAGCTCCAACATATCTATAATTTTTTTATTGTTTCATACTATTATAGTATCAATCTTGAATATTTTATATACACTTACAAGCAATTATATACTAGTAGAACTACCGTGCGTTGCCACGGGCTTTTTAATTATTTTTACAAGTGCACTTATGAATACAATGCATATCAAATTTCGTAGATATAGATTTTTGCTGATTACACCTACAAATATAAAAAAAGCATTTCAATTTCATATGTATAGAAAAGATAGCTTGAAAGAATCGAAAAATAATTAAAATCCACTTCGCCTACAATGTAACTAGAGGATGTGTACATTGAGAGTCTATAAATATAATGCATTTCAAATTTTATATGTATAGAAAAGATAGCCTAGAACAATCGAAAAATAATTAAAATCTACTTCGCATGCAATGTAACTCGAGGATGTGTACATAGAGAGAAATTATCCAAAAAATGTATGTTACAAACTAATATCTATTTGATGCGGTTAAGATATTTCAGGAATGGTGTCTTTAGCTTCATTTGCATCCTGCACAAGCAATATATATAATTAGCATAAAGATTTCACGCCAAAAAAATATTGATTGTGCATTGCAACGGGGCATATATTAGTTTGGTTGTTCGTCCTTAATCAAGTTAGTGTATGTCCATAGATACATAAAACTCTTCGAGAATTTTCTCCCCTTCTCTCTGTGGCTAGGGGAAACTCTCCCCTCCAGACTTCTGTGGTGAGGCTATGCATTCGCCTCCCCTCTAGGTGTCGCTCTAGCTAGTAGTTTAGGTTAATGGTTTTAGTCCATCTAGACGTAGTCGACGCAGCTCTGATGTAGATTCCTGTTGTCGCCTTGCGGCGGCGAGGTTAGGGTTTTTTGTCGTCCGTGCGCGGCGGTGGGATTTGATGTCAATTGCTACAAATCTATTCAAGAATTTAACAACAACGATTAAGGCTCCAAGGCGTTGGTCCTTAGGGGCACGTGCACGAGGACTTCCAGACTGTTATCGGTAACCGGTTCCAGAAGGGGAGCGGCAATAGCAGCGCGTCGACGGCACATCTGACAACAGTATTGGTTGTTTGATAATCTAGAGACCTCGATGTAACTTTTATAACGTTTGAGGTGATTTGTACTTGTGATGAACTTTTGCAATAGATCAATTTTTTTTCACAAAAATGTATACCTATAAATTTTTCATGCACATCTACAGTTTACTTTTTTTATCAATAAATCACTCAACATCTTATTTCTCCACCAACTATCGCCGCAACCCCGGTCCATGTTTGCCAGCTCAGTTGGTGAAAGATCCGGCTTGCAATCCCCCTTCCACCTACGTGAACACAAACTTTGAATTTCAAACACGTAAGGTGCACTTGTACTATATTGCACACTAAAGCTCTCTCTATCTGACATATCTCTCTCATTGTAATACGTTAGTTTCCCTCTCTCTTTCATCCTCTCTTTCACACCCTATATATGTCTCTCGCTCCCCAACTCTGTCCCACCCTCCTCTGCCCCACCCTCGTTCTCTCTCTCACCTCTCTCTCTCACACACACTCACACACACACACACACTCCCCCTCTCCCTCTCTACCTCCCTCTCCCATGACTCAAACTTTATTTTGGCTCAGCTTAATTTGCCGAGTGTTAACATTCGGCGGGTACAGTATATCCTAGAAGCCAAAATCCAGGCCAGGGTTGTACAAAAATTTTTGTGATCAATTGAACCATCTATATGGTTACTAATTGGTTGCATCTCTTCTAACAAGGATTGACATGAAAGGGAGATCTTACCAAGTTTTTCTTGCTGCTATGATCCCGACAATCTGGGCAACGTCCAGATTGTAGAGATATGATTCTCTTCGGCGCATCACACATATGTGTCCCCGTAGCTGCTTCGGCTTGAATCTGCTGGCGAATGATCCCATCTGCTATGTAACAAATCGACAAAAAGTTCTTCTATTGAAAGAAATATCAGTGTAACCATTTATGAAACCTTCTACATGCATAGGCTGGTGACAACAAATCATATTTCCTAACAGAAAAATGCGATAAATAACTGACCTTATTTCTTAACAGATAAACTTCATAAATAGCTCCGGGTGAGCATTTGAAACATTTCCCATGCAAAGATGGGAAAGAAATAAAAAATATGGAATATTTCTGCTGAAATAAAACATATGATAGCCAAAGGTTCAAATGATCTATCTAAGAAAGGTTACCATAGAAGTTAGCTTAAATAGCCCCTGATGAGCATACACACATAGAAGAGAAGATAACATTAGATGTCCCAAAAATCAAGTCTTGCATGGCGTGTGAATCCAATATTACAAAATCACAACCCATATTGGATGCCTATTTTGTAAAACGATTTCACATCACCTGTGATCAGGACAACCAGTTTAAATCATGAAACATAAGTACAACATGTGTAGAAGCTACTTTTATTTTGACCAGACAATGCTATAGTGCTCTCATCTTTAAATGTTGGTTAATTGCTGAAAGGTAAATACAAAAGAGGAAACTGCTAAAAAATATATGAATGTATCCTTCCAAGCTTCACCGAAGTAGATAATCTAGATTGCACAAAAATTCGACAATATTAGATTCTGAGAACTATTTTGATTGAATAGGCATTGTATATGATAACTTCCAACAGAAATACGACACAAAAAGGGAATTTACCAGACTGGAATAATGCAGATGTCATAGTACATCTAAAATAAGTAATTTATGTACCAAGCTTTCACTGTATGCAAATCGCGCAACAGGATGACACAAACATGTACATCGATTGATCTGGTGCTAATATCATGGAATTATTGAAGTTAATTCCTTTAGCAATTCTTCGGGCAATGCTGCAACAAGCCATGTAGTACTGGTCAAGGTGTTCCAGTCCAACCCGGTGCACGCCACTCAGTCGCTGACGTCTGAAGAGCTTCGGCAGATACATACGACGCAGAGTGCCTATACTTATTTCCGCGTGGTGGTTAGTGCGAAAAGGCCAGAGGCCTACTCGGATCATATCGATCATATGACCCCATCGCCCCGTCTCGTGGACTTAAGGCAAGGGCCCGGAATGCCCGGTCGTGCAACGTAGAGATCTCGCGGGTACCCTCCAGGTCAACCAGACTACACATCAACTTGCGGGTACTCTCATGATCAACCCGTGATGACGGGAAAATGGCAGGCATGATACACGTGTCCACGTCATTGATACAGAATGAATATATTTAAATGCGTAATTGCATACAATAAAAGAATATCAAACATTGCAGGTACATTATTTTCAGAACTCTTACATTTACATAAAAAATTTGTAAATTACATCTTCGAAAAGAAAACCCCTGATTAAGAATTCCAACATATTTATTACATAGGATTACATCACTTGCCTATTACAATTTGCTACAAGATAAATCCTCCTCACTATCGTCGACGTCTGCGTGCTCGGGGGAGCCTTGAAGTTTGTTGATGCTATCAGGTGTGATGGTTTTTTATTTGCAGCATATGACCTATTTTAGAAGTTATATTCTATCTTATGCCATTTGTACTAATATTGGTAGTACATAGTGTCAACATATACATGCATACTTCATTTAATTTTCCTCATCGATTAACCCATATATAGACCTTGATCATGTATATATGATATATCCAACCATTTTTTAATTTGTATGAGAAAATTATCATAATGGTTAATCAATCGACAAAGTGAGCTTTCAGACATGATGCATGTATATGGGCCATAAAATCATGCAAGTGACTTGTACGTGCAGGGTATTTTCACTTATCATATTTGTTTTAGTATTAACGGATGTATGTAGTACTCTCTTTTATAATGAGTAGATGACATCTACGCTTCTGAAATATTTGCATTCATATGGGGCATGCATGATCTAACTTCACTCTGTTTTGGAGATAAGCTAGATTTATGTATTTTCCAAGGAGAAAACATTTGATTTGTTTTGGTATGCAAATGCACTACAATATTTCCAGTGCAAGCAAACCCATATTATGACTCTGGTCATATGTACGTCCATATGAAGGGACCATTAATATCTTTTAGTTGAGTGGATGTACGCCGCTTACTGTAGAGTTAGCTACATAACACATGTCCACTTATTTTATCCATCTAGTCTATTTTGGAGACATTTGATTGGTAAATATAATACCACTTACTATTTTGCGGCATTTTGTTTATATATCGCCAAGTGAGAGTTTTCGTCCTATTTTTGATATTTGCACCGTAGTTTATGCTCATAGTTGTTGGAGTGGTTTGTATATTCGACCCTAATTTGTACTCTTACGGCGTTGGATCGAGTAGTTTTAATCCATATGAGGAATTATCTTATGACATGTGGGTTAATTTCCTACTTGCAATTGTATTATCACCAGTTTTCCTATAGTCTAAAACATATCATATTTGCCTATATATCTAGTTTCACATCTTTGCTTGGCTTTGTTTCACATGCTTATATATCTGGTTTCTAATTAGAGTTCAGGCTACTTAAAGATAGAGAATATTTTAATCAGAACATGGTCGTATGTGTTATTTAATTCGTCCAAGTTTAGGTCTCATATTGACGAAGTCTAGGCAGATGACATGCAAACATTGTTCTATTTGGCCTTAGCTTCACACTTAGATGGCTGGCATTTCTAACAACATTTCACAAGATATTTATTTCTATCCTTGATCTGTATCAACATGGGATGCAACATCACCATGAGACCAAAACAAGAAGGATTTCATTTATTCTTGAGCTGCGTCGACCATGGGATGCAAGATCACCATGAGACCAAAACAAGAAGGATTTCATTTGTTCTTGAGTTGTATCAACATGGAGATGTAAGATCACCAAGAGACCAAAACAAGATGAGCATAATTTTTTGGTCTTGACTTGTATCAACATGGGATACAAGATCACCATGAGGCCAAAACAAGAAGAATTCTCATTGCACATGTGCACTTAGTTCTCATCAGTATAGGATTGAAGATCAGTATATGACCAGACTATACATTTCATCTATCATCTTGATTTGTATCAACATGGGATCAAGATCACCATGAGACCAAACCAAGAGAAAATTAAGTGGGTAACACCAAACATATATGAGATGTCCGGTGAAACTAAAGAATCATCGATCAATAAGGGAGGGAAAAGGCGGCCATGTATTCTCACCTTGCCTTGGATTTCCTCCCGTATATGTGAAGTGGTGATGTGGATGAGCATCCGCTGCTGATAACCCACAGGTAAAAACGGATCTACTCAAACATCATAGGATAACCATAGATCATTGGGAAATAATATATGGAGTTGAGCACCATGTTTAAGTAGAGATTACAGCATGGAGAAGAGGTGTTACACCGCTGGATAAAGGGGGAGAAAGTTGGTGTTGACGGTAGCAAGATTGTTGATATAGATCGCCGTCACGAGCCTAGCCCCGGCGGCACTCCGGCGCCACTGGGAGAGAGGGGGAGAGAGCCCCCCTTCTTCTTCCATGGCCTCCCCCTAGATGGGAGGAGAGTTCCCCCTCTGGTCCATGGCCTCCATGGCGGCGGAGTGGCAGGAGCCCCTCCGAGATTGGATCTATCCCCCTGTTCTCTTCTGTTTCGTGTTCCTGTTTTCTGGCTTCACCGTTTCTTAAATTCCCAGAGATCTGTAACTCCGATTGCGCTGAAAATTTTACACGATTTTTCCCATAAATTATCTTTCTTGCACCCGAAGAAGAGCCCCAATAGACTTACAAGGAGGGCACAAGACACCTGGGCGCGCCAGGGGGTGCCCGATGCGCCCTGGTGGGTTGTGGAGGCCGTGGGCCTCCGTTAGCGTTGATTCTACCTCCCAAAAATCACATAAATTCCAAAATAATTATCCGTAAATTTTTATCGCATTTGGACTTCGTTTAATATGGATTTTCTGTGAAACAAAAAACATGCAAAAAATAGGAACTGGCACTGGGTCAATAGGCTAGTCCAATAAATCATATAAAATGTTGCCAAAAATATGTGAAAGTTGTATATTATTGGCATGAAACAATCAAAAATTATAGATACGACGGAGACGTATCAACATCCCCAACCTTAATTCATGCTCGTCCTCGAGTAGGCAAATGATGAAAAAAAAGATAATTTTTGATGTGGAATGCTACCTAGCATAAACTTGATCATATATCTAATCATGGCATGAATATTAAGACATAAGTGATTCAAAGCAATAGTCTATAATTTGACATAAAGACATTAATACTCAGGCATCCCAAGAAACAATCGTGTCTTTAAAAATATCAACGCTAAAGAAAGCTATCCCTAAAAAATCATATAGTCTCGTTGAAAGATCGAGGAGGTCGCCTAGAGGGGGGTGAATAGGCGCTTTAAAATAATTATGATTTAGACTTGAACAAATGCGTAATAAACCTAGCGGTTAATTTGTCAAGCACAAAACCTACAACAACTAGGCTCACCTATGTGCACCAACAACTTATGCTAAGCAAGACAAACTACTAGGTGATAGCAAGATATATGACAAGAAACAATATGGCTATCACAAAGTAAAGTGCATAAGTAAAGAGCTCGGGTAAGAGATAACCGAGGCACGCGGAGACGACAATGTATCCCGAAGTTCACACCCTTGCGGATGCTAATCTCCGATTGGAGCGGTGTGGAGGCACAATGCTCCCCAAGAAGCCACTAGGGCCACCGTAATCTCCTCACGCCCTCGCACAATGCAAGATGCCGTGATTCCACTAAGGGACCCTTGAGGGCGGTCACCAAACCCGTACAAATGGCAACCCTTGGGGGCGGTCACCAAAGCCGTACACTTTGGCAACACTTGGGGGCGGTCACCGGTACCCGGCAAATTGCTCGGGGTGATCTCCACAACCTAATTGGAGACCCCGACGCTTGCCCGGAGCTTTGCACCACAATGATTGAGCTCCGAACACCACCAACCGTCTACGGCGCCCAAGCACCCAAGAGGAACAAGCTCAAGGGTACCAAGCACCCAAGAGTAATAAGCTTCTCAACTTGTAACTTCCACGTATCACCGTGGAGAACTCAAACCGATGCACCAAATGCAATGGCAAGGGCACACGGAGTGCCCAAGTCCTTCTCTCTCAAATCCCACCGAAGCAACTAATGCTAGGGAGGAAAATGAGAGGAAGAACAAGAAGGAGAACACCAAGAACTCCAAGATCTAGATCCAAGGGGTCCCCCTCACATAGAGGAGAAAGTGATTGGTGGAAATGTGGATCTAGATCTCCTCTCTCTTTTCCCTCAAAAAATAGCAAGAATCCATGGAGGGATTGAGAGTTAGCAAGCTCGAAGAAGGTCAACAATGGGGAAAGAACACGAGCTCAAAGGATAAGGTTGAATGGGGAAGCAGACCCCCTTTTATAGGGGCTCCCGAATCCAACCGTTATGTGCTCAGCCCGCACACGAGCGGTACTACCGCTCCACGAGCGATACTACCGCTCGGGCAGAAGAAGCAGGGAAATGGAGCAACAAAGTATGAACCTTGGGGCGGTAGTACCGCATATAAGCGGTACTACCGCTCACCCCAGCGCTACTACCGCTGGAGGAGCAGAACATGGGACCAAAAGAGGCAGGGCAGAGTAGAGTATGGCGGCAGTAATGCAGTAGCGGTACTACCGCCCGACCGGAGCGATACTATCGCTTATAGGCGGAACTTGTTGGGGAACGTAGTAATTTCAAAAAAAATCCTACGCACACGCAAGATCATGGTGATGCATAGCAACGAGAGGGGAGAGTGTTGTCCACGTACCCTCGTAGACCGACAGCGGAAGCGTTATTACAACGCGGTTGATGTAGTCGTACGTCTTCACGATCCGACCGATCAAGTACCGAACGCACGGCACCTCCGAGTTCTACACACGTTCAGCTCGATGACGTCCCTCGAACTCCGATCCAGCCGAGTGTTGAGGGAGAGTTTCATCAGCACGATGGCGTGGTGACGATGATGATGTTCCACCGACGCAGGGCTTCGCCTAAGCTCCGCAACGGTATTCTCGAGGTGTAATATGATGGAGGGGGGCACCGCACACGGCTAAGAGATCTCAAGGATCAATTGTTGTGTCTTTGGGGTGCCCCCCTGGCCCCGTATATAAAGGAGCAAGGGGGAGGCAGCCGGCCAAGGGGAGAGGCGCGCCATAGGGGGGAGTCCTACTCCCACCGGGAGTAGGACTCCTCCTTTCCTTGTGGGAGTAGGAGAAGGGAAGGGGGAAGGAGAAAGAAAGAAGGGTGCGACCCCCTTCCCTAGTCCAATTCGGAGCAGACCATGGGGAGGGGTGCGGCCACCTTTTGTGGCCTTTCTCTCCTTTCCCGTATGGCCCATTAAGGCCCAATACGAATTCCCGTAACTCTCCGCTACTCCGAAAAATACCCGAATCACTCGGAACCTTTCCGAAGTCCGAATATAGTCGTCCAATATATCGATTTTTACGTCTCGACCATTTCGAGACTCCTCGTCATATCCCCGATCTCATCCGGGACTCCGAACTCCTTCGGTACATCAAAACTCAATAAAACTGTCATCGTAACGTTAAGCGTGCGGACCCTACGGGTTCGAGAAATATGTAGACATGACCGAGACACGTCTCCGGTCAATAACCAATAGCGGGACCTGGATGCCCATATTGGCTCCCACATATTCTACGAAGATCTTTATCGGTCAGACTGCATAACAACATACGTTGTTCCCTTTGTCACCGGTATGTTACTTGCCCGAGATTTGATCGTCGGTATCTCGATACCTAGTTCAATCTCGTTACCGGCAAGTCTCTTTACTCGTTCCGTAACACATCATCCCGCAACTAACCCATTAGTCACAATGCTTGCAAGGCTTATAGTGATGTGCATTACCGAGTGGGCCCAGAGATACCTCTCCGACAATTGGAGTGACAAATCCTAATCTCGAAATATGCCAACCCAACAAGTACCTTTGGAGACACCTGTAGAGCACCTTTATAATCACCCATTTACGTTGTGATGTTTGGTAGCACACAAAGTGTTCCTCCGGTAAACGGGAGTTGCATAATCTCATAGTCATAGGAACATGTATAAGTCATGAAGAAAGCAATAGCAACATACTAAACGATCGAGTGCTAAGCTAACGGAATGGGGCAAGTCAATCACGTCATTCTCCTAATGAGGTGATCTCGTTAATCAAATGACAACTTATGTCTATGGTTAGGAAACATAACCATCTTTGATTAACGAGGTAGTCAAGTAGAGGCATACTAGTGACACTCTGTTTGTCTATGTATTCACACATGTATTATGTTTCCGGTTAATACAATTCTAGCATGAATAATAAACATTTATCATGATATAAGGAAATAAATAATTACTTTATTATTGCCTCTAGGGCATATTTCCTTCAGAACTGTCGTGCCTTACTGTCGCGCGACTACTGCCCGACACGAAAAGAGTAGACCCAAAATCGAGGCGGTGGTAGAGCGGTACTGGAGCGGTACTACCGCTGAACGCTACAAGCGGTACTACCGCTGCCACCGCGGTACTACCGCAGGAAGAAAAACAGAACTGCCATAACTTCTTCATATGAGCTCCGAATTGAGCAAACTCAAGCTTGTTGGAAACAAGACAACGAGTAGCATCAAAACAGTGAAACCTCCAACCGAGAAGAACCGACATAACCTCCAACATCGAAAACATCATAGAATATGCATGTAAACTCTGTTTTCGATGAACTCGAGCTTGTCATGAAAATGACCATAAGCTCCAAATCTCACAAGGAGAAGAACCAAACAAGAACCAATAAAAAGATGCAAGGATGCAATGGTTTGAGCTCTCTACGAACAATACGATCAAGCTACTCATCGAGAGCCCCCCTTGATAGTACGGCAATCGATCCTATAACCCGGTCTCCCACAACTACCATGAGACCGGTAAAATAGAAAACCTATCAAGGGCAAACCTTTGCCTTGCACATGGTCCACTTGAGCTAGATGATGACGATCTTGACTCCCTCAAGTTGGACCACCTTTCTTGATTGCGTTGCTCGATGAAAACTAGTTGATTGCTCCCCCATACTCCACTATGGGTGAGCCACTCTTCCGCACATCTTCACAAGTCCATTGTCACCACAATGGACGGCAAGCTTCAAGCATTTGATCTCTTCGTGATGCTTCACTTGAACTTGCACACCGCAACCTAACCCCACAAAGAACTCTCACGAAGACCATGGGTTAGTACGCAAAGCGTAATTGACAATGCTTACCATACCATGGGATCGCTTGATCCCTCTCGGTACATCTTCTACTCTTTGTGTGTTGATCAACTTGATTCACTCTTTGACTTAGTCTTGATCAACCTCTCACAAGACCAATCTTAAGGTAATTCCTCGAATAGCACCTTGGTCGACACAAACTCCCCTTGAAACCAACACATGTATTCCAAGAAAAGCCTACGGACAAACCCTTCAAATATAACTCAAGGCAACCATTAGTCCATAGAGATTGTCATCAATTACCAAAACCAAACATGGGGGCACCGCATGTTCTTTCACTTGTCATGCTTTGTCTTCTTGACACAAAGTATTTATCATGCACAACCCTGACAAGCCGAGCAATTGGTTCATACTCTTAACGCGCTTCAGCTTTTTCAACCCTCACGCAATACATGAGCGCAAGCCATGTATATAGCACTATAGGTGGAATAGAGTATGATGATAGGAGTAAATATGGAGAAGTCGAAAAAAAGTAAGAAAGTCTCACATCGACGCGGCTAACCAACGAGCTATGGAGATGCCCATCAATTGATATCAACGTGAGGAGTAGGGATTGATACGTCTCCAACGTATCTATAATTTTTTATTGTTCCATGCTATTATATTATCTGTTTTGGATGTTTTATATGCATTAATATGCTATTTTATATTATTTTTGGGACTAACCTATTAACCTAGAGCCCAGTGCCAATTCCTGTTTTTCCCTGTTTTGAGTTTCGCAGAAAAGGAATACCAAACGGAGTCCAAACGGAATGAAACCTTCGCGATGATTTTTCTTGGACCAAAAGACAACCAGGAGACTTGGAGATGAAGTCAGAGGAGCCACGAGGTGGCCACAAGGACGGAGGGGGCGCCCAGGGGGGGTAGGGCATGCCCCCCACCCTTGTGGGCCCCCGTGCACCTCCTGACCTAATTCTTTCGCCTATATACTCCCAAATATCCCCAAACCACCAGAGGCATCCACGAAAACACTTTTCCACCACCGCAACCTTCTGTACCCGTGAGATCCCATCTAGGGACCTTTTCCGGCACCCTGCCGGAGGGGGATTCGATCACGGAGGTCTTCTACATCAACTCTATTGCCCTTCCGATGAAGCGTTAGTAGTTTACCACAGACCTACAGGTCGATAGCTAGTAGCTAGAAGGCTTCTTCTCTCTCTTTGATTCTCAATACCATGTTCTCCTCAATGTTCTTGGAGATCTATTCGATGTAATACTTTTTTGTGGTGTGTTTGCCGAGATCCGATGAATTGTGGATTTATGGTCAGCTTATCTATGAATATTATTTGAATCTTCTCTGAATTCCTCTATGCACGATTTGATATCTTTGTAATTCTCTTCGAACTATCGGTTTGGTTTGGCCAACTAGATTGGTTTTTCTTGCAATGGGAGAAGTGCTTAGCTTTGGGTTCAATCTTGCGGTGTCCTTTCCTAGTGACAGTAGGGGCCGCAAGGCACGTATTGTATTGTTGCCATCAAGGATAAAAAGATGGGGTTTTCATCATATTGCTTGAGTTAATTCCTCTACATCATGTCATCTTACTTAATGCGTTACTTCGTTCTTTATGAACTTAATACTCTAGATGCCTGCTGGATAGCGGTCGATGTGTGGAGTAATAGTAGTACATGCAGAATCGTTTCGGCCTACTTGACACGGACTTGATGCCTATATTCATGACCATTGCCTTAGATATCGTCATAACTTTGCGCTTTTCTATCAATTGCTTGGCAGTAATTTGTTCACCCACCGTATTATTTTCTATCTTGAGAGAAGCCTCTAGTGAAACCTATGGCCCTCGGGTCTATTTTCCATCACATAAGTTTCTAGTTTCCATCATATAAGTTTCCGATCTACTATTTTGCAATCTTTTACTTTCCGGTCTGTAAACGAAAAATACCAAAAATATTTACTTTATCGTTTATCTATCTCTATCAGATCTCACTTTTACAAGTAACCGTGCAGGGATTAACAATCCCTTTATCGCGTTGTATGCAAGTTGTTTGATTGTTTGTGCAGGTATTCGGTGATTTGTGCGTTGTCTCCTACTGGATTGATACCTTGGTTCTCAAACTGAGGGAAATAGTTATCTCTACTTTGCTGCATCACCCTTTCCTCTTCAAGGGAAAAACCAACACAAGCTCAAGAAGTAGCAATGGACTTCATCGACCACTGGACTGGATCGAGGCAAGGGAGCCTCACCACCATCACCCTCGACCTTTCTTCCTTGATGACGGCCACCGTTTCCCGGCATCGATCCGCCGTCTCCAGGACATCCCGGGCCTCACCGTCGTGCCCGTTAACCTCGCAGTGAGCTCCGCCTTCTTTCCCATCGTTCTATTTGCTCGCATGCGCCCGCTAGCTATCTTCCCTCGAGCTCCGGCTCCGCCGCCGCCGCACCACGTAGCCACCATGGCCAGAGCCCGCGCTTATCGTATTTGTGCACACCTGTGTGCTCAGGAGGTTCCCAGGAGGCCATTGCACCGGCGATCCCCTTCCCCAGTGCGTTGTAGGCTCGAAACCGAGCGAGGCTGACCCTGGCCGCCACGGACCTTGCCATCGGTGTCGCTACAGGCCCTCCTAGGTCAAGCCATGGCTACCGTTTGATGCGCCACGCCGAGGGCGTTCGAACGCGAACAACCCCACTCCCATCTGTGCCCTGGGGCAAAATCCCGACGAGGCCGAGCCCCTCCGCCCATTTGGTGCTGCCGTCGGTGCGCCACCGTGTTTAAACACGACCGGGTCACTGCCCCGTGGGGCCCCCACGTCAGGCGGTTAATTAGCCCCACTAACCAACCCATCGACCCACTGACGTGTGGGCAGCCCGTCTTAATTAACCCCTAACCACTGTCTAACCTAAGACTAACACAGACCACCCACGGACAACGGGCCACACCTCCATTTAGTTTCATTTAAACACGCTGTTAAATGTCTAAGTCACTCACAGTGGGTCCCCACCAGTCAGTTTGACCAGGTCAATAGTCAATAGAGTTGACTGCTGACTAGGCTGCTGACTAGGCCGTGGCCCACCTGTCAGCCACAGTGTCTAGCCCACTACTGGGTGTAAAAAGTATTTGCTGCTCTAATTCGAAATTAATAATTAAAATAAATTCAAAAAATGTTTTAAAACTTTGAAAATTGATATAAAACAATCCGTAACTCAGATGAAAATAATTTATATATGAAAATTGCTCAGAAAAATCCAACGAATCCGAATATGCAATCCGTTCATCTGCCGCATGCCCCTAGCATGCTGAACATGGAACCGTCCCCTCTCTTCCATATGTCCGGAAAATGCCAAACTCTGGGAAAACATTCCCAGATGTTTTTCGTCTTCGTTTGCAATGTGTAGTACTGCATTAGATCACCCCTAGCACTGCGTATTGCCATGTTATGCTTTTTTATGCTTTGTTTTCTTTATACTAGATAAATCCCCCGCGCGTTGCTACAGGATTTTATTGTGTAAAACTTAAAAGATTAATGGTGTGTATTCTGGAGGACAGATAAAGAGATAGACAGGAAATTAATTTTATCACTGGAGTGGGATGTTTTTGAGCTCACATAAACCAATGTTGTAAAATATATAAGAAGTTACTGTCATACTTAATGAAATTACAAACCAATGAAACTGCTATAGTAAGATATTCGATCTGCAAAGCTTAATTACAATTTCCAACAGTAATTACATGTATGGTTATGGACAATAATTAACTTTGAGGACCACAACTTCTTTGGCACACAAACACACTTACAACACGACATGAGGTAATGAGGATATTCTGGCATATTTTGAATATACATTTATATAAATAATGAAATCAATTTATGTATACTTGATATATTGTAAGTAGGTGCATACCCAGAAGTAAATTAGCTTCTCTTGTAGTGATGTGATGTTGAATTACTACAAACACCTGCAAAAAAAGGATGGCAGAATTTAAGTAAAATGAATGGATAACCAGATTCCTTATTTACAAATCAATTTACTATGCATAATTTGTTGCACAGAGAGATATAGCTCCAGCTCTTTGCATATAGGTATATGTACAACAGATGATCAGAACCATTGAAAAAATACAGTCCTGAAAAACAGCTTGTACATAGAAAAAAAATGCCATGGTTGGCAACTCTGTATGCACGCTTCAATTTTTGTTCCAGCTGTTTGAGCATCACATTCACATGTCTATGCTACTGTGAAGGAGATATAGGGTAGCTAGAACAAAATAGAGATGACCATATTAGATGAATGTAAGAAGAATAAGCATATATTAGCAGGAATAAAACTGTAGGTATAAGACAGTTGGTAGTGTGCCAATAAATTTAGCGTTGGTAAATAACAATGTTAGGTGACAACATTATATACACTTATTACTTCAGCAAGAACGCTCACTTGTTTCTATCTTCAACAAACTGTAACATCCCCAGCATCACACTACAGTAATCTCCCCCTAATAAAGGTCATGTCATCATGATCATCATGCCAAAATGCCACTTGTCCAAAATCTGCTTCAAATTCAAATTCAAATTGCATGTCAAATATTTGCTTCTTCTTTCATGCAATCAAAATAGTTCACAATATGACAAATATTCTCTAAGTATTTTTCATGTTAAAACCAAAATCTTTGGAGTTCCCAAATTGCCTCTGGAAATTAATTAGTGTTCCAGCAGCATTTAAATATGCCATTCCCAATTTCCAAAATTCCTAGACAATTCCTCTTGCCTCCAAAATACCTAAAAATGTGGAGGAATTAATGGGCCAAGTCCCATATTTTTCCTAAATCCTTTGGATGCTCAAATAAATCATTCCCTCTCTCTACTTTAATTTCTAAAAAAAAGAAAAAAAGGAAAAGGCTATAGCAAAAGAAAGAAAAGCCCCCTGTACCTCCCCCCCGGGCCTCGGCCCACCAGGCCATCAGCCTGGCCGGCCCAACACCCCCCCCCCACTCCCCCGGTCGTCTCCCTCCCCAGTGTTCGAACGACCGGGGCACCCGCGTTCGTCCCCGACCACCTCGCCGCCACGCGCCGCTACAGTCCCCGGAGGAGGATAAGGTCGGCAGCCCCTCGACGCCTCGGTCCTCTCTCCCCACTCCCACTTGCGCCTCTCCTCACCCAAATCCACTTTCCCCTCTCCCTCACGCGCTCACTCCTCCCGAGTGCCAATGTCGCTGTGCGTCGGTCGATCCCGCAGCCACCGGGCTCTACGGCCTCGCCGGCATGTCCTGGAGCTCCAGCGCCGTCGTCCTCTTCGTCTGGTGCCACTTGACCGCACTGGGGGCCGCCGGAGCGCCCGCCTCGACTGCTTCCTCCTCCTTTGGTCCGACGTCGCCGTGCTGCATCGCCACCGCGGCCACTGCCACCGCCTCGCCTCACCACCGTGCCCAACGTCTTCGCCGTCGTCTTCCACGTCGCCTGACGACTTCTGTTGGAGACGAGGGACCCTGCAGCGCCGAGCCCCTTCGTTTGCATCTCCGGTCACCGCCGTTCCCCTCCGACTCCGGTGACCTCTCTGCTGCTACTAAACTGACCACAGGCCACCGTGAGCCGCTCGGTGAGCTCCTCCCTCCCTCCTTTCCTCTCCTCGCGCCTTGTGCATCGCCGTAGCTAGCTCGCCGCCGCGCCATTTTTCTGTCCGCCGCCGCGAGCTCGTCGCCTCCCGCCTGCTGTCGACCGCGGCACTCGACTCACGCGAACGCCATCTACCTGTAGAGCCGCTCCGCACGCCGAACCATGCCCCGCCTTGCCGTCCCCGTGGAGCACCGGAAAGTGCCGCCGCCGCCGTCGTTGTATCTCTCAGCTCCGGCCACCCCCTCCCTACGAGACCACCACGGGTGGATGCGGCTTCGTCCACACGTTCGAACGCGGCCGGCCCCGTGCCAAACGGTGGCCCGTGGCTGTTTTCCGGCGAGACCTGGGGCACTCCGCCGCAAAAACGGTCGCCGGAGCCCTTCTCCGGCGCCCTGCTGACGTGGTGCCGCTGGGGCCACCTCCGCAGCCACTGACTGGTGGCCCCCAGTGGCCCCGCTGACCCCGTTGACTGCTTTGACCAGTCAACGGTGCTGACTAGGCAACCCCCAGTCACCGACAGGTGGTCCCCCACGATTAATTAAACTAATTTAATTTTAAACTAATCTGCTAATTATTTTAGTGGCTGACAGATGGGGCCCATCTGCTAATTGACCTAATTAGTTGAATTTAACTCTCTGGTTAACCCACTGTGTATGACACGTGGGACCCAGCTATCAGATTTGACCTGAGTTAGCTGGGTTGACTGCTGACCTCATGCTAATGTCATGCTAATGCAATAAGCTATTTTTATGAATTAGTTTAAATCTGTTAATTTCAGAATATATTTAAAGCTTTGAAAAATCATAGAAAATAAACCGTAGCTCCGATGAAAATGTTTTCTACATGAAAGTTGCTTAGAAAAATCCAACGTTTCCGAATACGCGGTTCGTTCATCTGTCACATGCCCCTAGCATGCTGAACATGGAACATTCCCCCTCCGGACATCTGTGTGACAAAGGTCCGGAACTGGGAATACATTCCCGGTTGAATTCCCCCTTCACCTATATCGTGCAGTACTATGTTAGGTCGACCCTAGTTCTGCTTATCGTCTTGTCATGCTTTATGATGCTTTGTTTGCTTTATATTCATTGTTTCTTCCCCCTCTTCTCTCCGGTAGACCCCGAGACCGATGTTGCCCCTGTGATCGACTACGTCGACGACGACCCTTCTTCCCTTTCAGCGGAGCTTCCAGGCAAGCCCCCCTTTGATCGTCCCGATATCGCCCATTCCATTCTCTCATGCTTGCATTAGATTTTGCTACTGTTATTGTTTGCTCCTATTCTGATGCATAGCCTGCTTTTGTAACCTGCTCATTGTTACCTACCTGCTTATCCTAAACTGCTTAGTATAGGTTGGTTAGTGATCCATCAGTGACCCCCACCTTGTCCTTGTTGCCCCTGCTTCATCATTGAAGACTCAATCAACGGGATTGAAGACCAGGCCCCGGCACCGCACATCACTTTCCCCTTAGTTGCTCGACACTACTGGGTTACTATCGAGTGCCAAGGGTGAGACCTCTACAGCACTTCTGATGTTAACCCTGTAGTGTAGCTATTCGGTCGTGGTCATCGGGGGTGATTCCGCCTTAACCACTTCCGATACGACTCTGTCGTGCAACCCCTCAAGTGTGAACCTCGGGGGTGGTTCCTGTTACGTTCACCTTGATGATTACGTCGAGTGGAATTCACCGGGGATGATTCCTCGGGTTTTTCCCCTTGATGTTTGGACACACGGATACTTGGACTTTACAGCTGTTACTTGGAAAGGCGGGTCGACCCTGAGGGGTATCCGCGAGTGACGTGGAGTCGGGTTGACCTGGAAGGTGCCCGTGAGATAATTACGAGGCGTGGCCAGGCATTCCTGGCCCTTGCCGCAAGTCCTCGAGACGGGGCAACGGGGTCACATCTTTCGTGAGTCTCTGCTTGTTACCGCGCGTTCCTAATCCACTACAATTTGGATATTTGATCCGAGGGGCCTCTGGCCTGATAGCACTAACCATCACGTGGGCATAGTATGGGCGTTATGCGTCGTATGCATTAGCCGAAGCTTAATAGACGTCAGCGATTGAGCGGCGCGCGCCGGGTTGGACTGGTAAGCACCTGCCTTTTTAAGGAGGTAGCTAGGTCTGCTCACCGGCCGCGTCGCAACGTGCAGGAGTTCCCGGGGAGATGGCCCATGACCCCTGGGGGCATAGGTTTAGTCCGGCGTGCTTGACCTCTCTATTAAGCCTAGGTCGGGTTGCGGCGTATTGTTTGGCCGAGGCCGGGCATGACCCAGGAAAGTGTGTCCAGCCGGAGTTAATCGAGCGTGGTGGGTAAGTTGGTGCACCCCTGCAGGGAATAAAACATCTATCGATAGCCTGTCCTACGGTAACGGACACTTGGAGTTGTATCCCGATCGATACAACTAGAACTGGATACTTGAGATGAGAATTGGATTGATGAGAAATGGATAGTATGCTCTGGGATTGCTTTCTCGCAGGGAGTCGAGAAAGATCTCTGGCCGAGGTTGATAACACTACTACTACTTTACTTTATGCTACTCTACTCCCTCCTGTTGCTGCAAGATGGTGGTTTTCAGAAGATGCTAGTCTTCGATAGGACTAGGCTCTCCCCTCTATTCTGGCATTTCTGCAGCCCAGTCCACATATACAACCTTCCTTTGATGATGTTGCATATGTAGTGTAGATCCTTGCTTGCGAGTACTTTGGATGAGTACTCACGGTTGCTTTGCTCCCCATTTTTCCCCTTTCTTCTTCTTTTCGGTCGATGCAACCAGATGTCGGAGCCCAGGAGCCAGATGCCACCGTCGATGCCTACTACTACGTGGAGACCGCCGATGACCAGGAGTAGTTAGGATACTCCCAGGCAGGAGGCCTTGCCTTTTCGATCGTTGCTACTTTTGTGCTAGCCTTCTTAAGGCAAAATTGTTGAACTCATGTCTGTACTCAGATATTGTTGCTTCCGCTGACTCTTGAGTATTCGAGCTTATGTATTCGAGCCCTCGAGGCCCCTGGCATGTAATATAAAGCTTGTATTATTTTAATTTGTGTCTAGAGTTGTGTTGTGATATCTTCCCGTGAGTCCTTGATCTTGATCGTACACATTTGCGTGTATGATTAGTGTACGATTGAATCGAGGGCGTCACAAGTTGGTATCAGAGCCGACTGCCTTTAGTATCCCCCTTTCCAACTCCTTGGACGAAGTCGAGTCTAGTCACTAGAAAAACTTTTACTAACATGGTTGTGTGTCTTATGGGCCCACGTCGCCATTGGGTGGTATTAGGATCTTCTTATTCCTCGTCTATACTCTGGGACTCTGATCTCTCTTCTATTCGGGTTGAATGATTTTACTAACTCTAACCTTAGGTTCTCATAACTACTTCCTCCCGGAGAGCCCCTCATTCCAGATGGTCGCTTGGTGCACCAGAAGATTCCGAAGATACTCTTCAATGTTTTCCCGAGACCCTTGTGCCCTTCGCCATTGCAATTCCCTACCACCGATGAATCCCTATGGATAGCCATGTACACTTGCCGTCCAAACCTTCTTTTCCAATTGCTCTTGTTATTACAAGATGCCCCGAAATACTCTCTGTTGCCCCGAGAATCCTTTGAGCTTACTGCCTTGCAGTTCTTTACCACATGAATACCCCTACGGATAATTCCTCGCACTTATCGAGTATTCGCTCATCCCTAGTTGTTCTTGTGTTTCACAAAATTCTTCGAAATACTATTTGATCTTCTGAAAATCCTTAGTAGCCTATTTCTCTTGTTCTTCCTTACCTGCTTGCATTTTGGTTAATTCCATATGTCTAGCAATTTTCATTAAGATCCTTTGCGATTGTCATCCTTACCCTGTCGATTCAACTTGTGTGTGAATGCACGTCAGTTGTTCCCTGGAAATTGTTCTTCCAGCTCAGACGTCATTCCGGACATGAGCTGGTTCTCGGCAAATCAAACCTTGATTGATTGCCCATCTAATCCTATTCAACATACTCGTACCTAATCATAGCATCTGATTCTGATACACCGATCTGGGTATCGTAATTCCTTTGTATTGAAGCTTTGAAATTATCCTAAAATTTCTATAGTTTGATGCCTTTGCATTCTTTCTTCTTCTCATTGAGTATCGTTACTCACATCAAATCCTTGTTGACCGCCAGATCCTTTGGTAGATTATTATCCGAAAGTGTCATTCCTATCCACTAACCTTGTGGGCTCTTCCCCTGATACATAATGCCTTTGGTAAATATGTATCCTCTACTTTTGTCAGCCATACTCTACCTTCGAACTTGCGTCAATTATTCTTGAAATTCGCGGTATATTGTCCTAAGATGCCCCTATGGGTTGAACCTATGCCTTCCCTAATCCGTGTGAACCCGAGAGTTTTCACGAGTCATACTCTTCTGGTGTTTTGCCAGATATAATTTCAACACTACAACTTCATCGAAAGCGAGAAGTAAATGAAATGATATGCATTGAAGAAGTGGGAGTCGACCTTGAACTTTGTGTTCATGCCCGTGGACACGATGTAGATCTTATCATGGAAGCTTATCTTAAAATTAATTATCCCCTTGGCATAAGATCATCTTATATCTAGGATTTGATCATTTGCAACCGTGGTTCTGACCATGATTGTTCCCCTTTGATTCCATTTCTCGGACAAGTTAAAGCACTTGTCTTCTGTAGGTAAATGCATCTTCGCAATCTCTATTTTGATCTTCCACCGAGTATTACCCTCTGGTATCTCGAGAATAACAAAGAACCGTGTTGCTTCCTACGATTCTTCATCTGGTATTGCTTCTCATCGATTTCAGATTTCCCTGGGTTTTGAGTTGTTAGTCACTCGAGAATGCCGATAAGTGAATCGATTCCACACTCTGATTCTATAACTCTAAGTAATTTTTGTTGCTTACGAGTTTAATAATCCTTCAAGTCATTCCTACCCTGATCGGCTATATCATTATCGTGCTAAATTTTAACTTTGCTACCTGGTCCTTCTTCCCAGAGCACATTTTTCGATGATGAGCTAAGCCTACGTCGATCTTCCTCATCATATCATTTCGCCTTGAACAGCAAGCTTGATTTCGAGTATGTGTCATACCCGTGTTTCTAATAAGCTTTCGCTTCATCATTCCTTTGACTTGATGTCATCGCTGATCGATTACATCTTCATGAAATCTCTAGAAAAATGTGTCATGATCATCATCAACATTCTGAGCTCTTCCAGATTATGAATTGAATTCATGATGATAAATACCATCCTTGCCCTCTCGATGATTTGTGTTAACATCGACAACCTTCTTGCATATCTACTTGCTGTACTGTCAGGTATATCCTGCTCTACTTGTTCTTCTGAAGGATATACTCCTAATACTTGTGTTTAAACACATTTTCCTTTCCATTGGAGTGTTTAATCCGATAATCACATTTTTCCTTTCCATTGTTTTGTATAATCTTTCTTGTGATCTATATGATATAAGCAGTAATATTTCCCTGCTTATGTAAACACCTCGGTGTACAAACTGTCAGTAAGACCCTGTTACTATTGTGGACGACATTCCGGTAACCACCGATGGACGAGAACTTTGCCTATTGGTCTGCCTCGTTCAACGAGCAGGAGAATGGTTCTCTTCGTCCCTCGCCCTTGGTACCGATGATTGTTGCCGACATAACTGGCAGGCTACCCTCTGACATGCCTTGCTATCATGACCGTGCAAAATGAATAGCGCCTTTCCTTATTTTAACCCACATGGTGGGCCCATAACCCACAGTTCCACAGGATCGAAACCTGACTCTCCTGTACAACCTTGATGCCGAAATATTCTTTACACTTGGCTTCATATCATGTCACGAGCCACCTTCCGAGAGATGATCTATTCCCGATGCTCTGAACCCCCTTTCTCACACTCTATTCAGGTATCAATCGTTTGTCCATTCGCTTGAAACTTCCTATTGTACCTTCATACTTTGCTCTCGATGTTTATTAAGTTTCAACTCGAGAGATACTTCTGCCTCATTCCCTGAATTGTTCACCAGATAATTAACCCTATAAGGGTCATTTCTCCCGAAGTTACTCTTTACTTCCCCACTTAAATCTCGGGACGAGATTTCTTGTAGTGGAGGAGACTTGTAACATCCCCAGCATCATACTACAGTAATCTCCCCCTAATAAAGGTCATGTCATCATGATCACCATGCCAAAATGCCACTTGTCCAAAATCTGTTTCAAATTCAAATTCAAATTGCATGTCAAATTTTTGCTTCTTCTTTCATGCAATCAAAATAGTTCACAATATGACAAATATTCTCTAAGTATTTTTCATGTTAAAACCAAAATCTTTGGAGTTCCCAAATTGCCTCTGGAAATTAATTAGTGTTCCAGCAGCATTTAAATATGCCATTCCCAATTTCCAAAATTCCTAGACAATTCCTCTTGCCACCTAAATACCTAAAAATGTGGAGGAATTAATGGGCCAAGTCCCATATTTTTCCTAAATCCTTTGGGTGCCCAAATAAATCATTCCCTCTCTCTATTTTAATTTATAAAAAAAAAGAAAAAAAGGAAAAGGCTATAGCAAAAGAAAGAAAAGCCCCCTGTACCCCTCGGGCCTCGGCCCACCAGGCCATCAGCCTGGCCGGCCCAACCCCCCCCCCCCACTCCCCCGGTCGTCTCCCTCCCCACTGTTCGAACGACCGGGGCACCCGCGTTCGTCCCCGACCACCTCGCCGCCACGCGCCGCTACAGTCCCCGGAGGAGGATAAGGCCGCCAGCGCCTCGACGCCTCGATCCTCTCTCCCCACTCCCACTTGCGCCTCACCTCACCCAAATCCACTTTCCCCTCTCCCTCACGCGCTCGCTCCTCCCGAGCGCCACTGTCGCTGTGCGTTGGTCGATCCCGCAGCCACCGGGCTCTACGGCCTCGCCGGCATGTCCTGGAGCTCCAGCGTCGTCGTCCTCTTCGTCTGGTGCCACTGGACCACGCTGGGGGCCGCCGGAGCGCCCGCCTCGACTGCTTCCTCCTCCTCTGGTCCGACGTCGTCGTGCTGCATCGCCACCGCGGCCACCGCCACCGCCTCGCCTCGCCACCATGCCCAACGTCTTCGCCGCCGTCTTCCACGTCGCCTGACGCCTTCCATTGGAGCCGAGGGACCCTGTAGCGCCGAGCCCCTTCGTTTGCATCTCCGGTCGCCGCCATTCCCCTCCGACTCCGGCGACCTCTCTGCTGCTACTAAACTGACCACAGGCCACCGTGAGCCGCTCGATGAGCTCCTCCCTCCCTCCTTTCCTCTCCTCGCGTCTTGTGCATCGCCGTAGCTAGCTCGCCGCCGCGCCATTTTTCTGTCGCCGCCGTGAGCTCGTCTCCGGCGAGCTCGTCGCCTCCCGCCTGCTGTCGACTGCGGCAATCGACTCACGTGAACGCCATCTGCCCGTAGAGCCGCTCCGCACGTCGAACCATGCCCCGCCTTGCCGTCCCCGTGGAGCACCCGAAAGTGCCGCTGCCGCCGTCGTTGTATCTCTCAGCTCCGGCCACCCCCTCCCTACGAGACCACCACGGGTGGATGCGGCTTCGTCCGCGCGTTCGAACGCGGCCGGCCCCGTGCCAAACGGTGGCCCGTGGCTGTTTTCCGGCGAGACCTGGGGCACTCTGCCACGAAAACGGTCGCCGGAGCCCTTCTCCGGTGCCCTGCTAACGTGGTGCCGCTGGGGCCACCTCCGCAGCCACTGACTGGTGGCCCCCAGTGGCCCCGCTGACCCCGTTGACTACTTTGACCGGTCAACGGTGTTGACTAGGCAACCCCCAGTCGCCGACAGGTGGTCCCCCATGATTAATTAAACTAATTTAATTTTAAACTAATCTGCTAATTACTTTATTGGCTGACAGATGGGGCCCATCTGCTAATTGACCTAATTAGTTGAATTTAACTCTCTGGTTAACCCACTGTGTATGACACGTGGGACCCAGCTATCAGGTTTGACCTGAGTTAGCTGGGTTGACTGCTGACCTCATGCTGATGCAATAAGCTATTTTTCTGAATTAGTTTAAATCTGTTAATTTCAGAATATATTGAAAGCTTTGAAAATCATAGAAAATAAACCGTAGCTCCGATGAAAATGTTTTCTACATGAAAGTTGCTCAGAAAAATCCAACGTTTCCGAATATGCGGTCCGTTCATCTGTCACATGCCCCTAGCATGCTGAACATGGAACATTACCCCTCCGGTCATCTGTTTGACACAGGTTCGGTACCGGGAATACATTCCCGGTTGAATTCCCCCTTCACCTATATCGTGCAGTACTACGTTAGGTCGACCCTAGTTCTGCTTATCGTCTTGTCATGCTTTATGATGCTTTGTTTGCTTTATATTCATTGTTTCTTCCCCCTCTTCTCTCCGGTAGACCTCGGGACCGATGCTGCCCCTATGAACGACTACGTCGACGACGACCCTTCTTCCCTTTGAGCGGAGCTTCCAGGGAAGTCCCCCCCTTTGATCATCCCGATATCGCCCATTCCATTCTCTCATTCTTGCATTAGATTTTGCTACTGTTATTGTTTGCTCCTATTCTGATGCATAGCCTGCTTTTGTAACCTGCTCATTGTTACCTACCTGCTTATCCTAAACTGCTTAGTATACGTTGGTTAGTGATCCATCAGTGACCCCCACCTTGTCCTTGTTGCTCCTGCTTCATCATTGAAGACCCGATCCACGGGATTGAAGACCAGGCCCTGGCACCGCACATTACTTTCCCCTTAGTTGCTCGACACTACTGGGTTACTATCGAGTGCCGAGGGTGAGACCTCTACAGCACTTCTGATGTTAACCCTGTAGTGTAGCTATTCGGTCATGGTCATCGAGGGTGATTCCGCCTTAACCACTTCCGATACGACTCTGTCGTGCAACCCCTCAAGTGTGAACCTCGGGGGGTTCCTCTTACGTTCACCTTGATTACATCGAGTGGAATTCACCGGGGGTGATTCCTCGGATTTTTCCCCTTGATGTTTGGACACACGGATACTTAGACTTTACAGTTGTTACTTGGAAAGGCGGGTCGACCCTGAGGGGTATCCGCGAGTGATGTGGAGTCGGGTTGACCTGGAAGGTGCCCGCGAGATAATTACGAGGCGTGGCCGGGCATTCCTGGCCCTCGCCGCAAGTCCTCGAGACGGGGCAACGGGGTCACATCTTTCATGAGTCTCTGCTTGTTACCGCGCGTTCCTAATCTACTACGATTTGGATATTTGATCCGAGGGGCCGCTGGCCTAATAGCACTAACCATCACGTGGGCATAGTATGGGCGTTCTGCGTCGTATGCATCAGCCGAAGCTTAATAGACGTCAGCGACTGAGCAGCGCGTGCCGGGTTGGACTGGTAAGCTCCTGCCTTTTTTAAGGAGGTAGTTAGGTCTGCTCACCGGCCGCCCTCGCAACGTGCAGGAGTTCCCGGGGAGATGGCCCATGACCCCTGGGGGCATAGGTTTAGTCCGGCGTGCTGACCTCTCTATTAAGCCTAGGTCGGGTTGCGGCGTATTGTTTGGCCGAGGCCGGGCATGACCCGGGAAAGTGTGTCCGGCCGGAGTTAATCCAGCGTGGTGGGTAAGTTGGTGCACCCCTGCATGGAAGAAAACATCTATCGATAGCCTGTCCTACGGTAACGGACACTTGGAGTTGTATCCCGATCGATACAACTAGAACTGGATACTTGAGATGAGACATGGATATGAGAAATGGATAGTATGCCTCTGGGATTGCTTTCTCGCAGGGAGTCGGGAAAGGATCTCTGGCCGAGGTTGATAACACTACTACTACATTACTTTATGCTACTCTACTCCCTCCTGTTGCTGCAAGATGGTGGTTTCCAGAAGATGTTAGTCTTCGATAGGACTAGGCTCTCCCCTCTATTCTGGCATTTCTGCAGCCCAGTCCACATATACAGCCTTCCTTTGATGATGTTGCATATGTAGTGTAGATACTTGCTTGCAAGTACTCACGGTTGCTTTGCTCCCCCTTTTTTTCCTTTCTTCTTCTTTCCGGTCGATGCAACCAGATGTCGGAGCCCAGGAGCCAGATGCCACCGTCGATGCCTACTACTACGTGGAGACCGCCGATGACCAGGAGTAGTTAGGAGGCTCCCAGGCAGGAGGCCTTGCCTTTTCTGTTGTTGCTACTTTTGTGCTAGCCTTCTTAAGGCAAACTTGTTTAACTCATGTCTGTACTCAGATATTTTTGCTTCCGCTGACTCTTGAGTATTCGAGCTTATGTATTCGAGCCCTCGAGGCCCCTGGCTTGTAATATAAAGCTTGTATTATTTGAATTTGTGTCTAGAGTTGTGTTGTGATATCTTCCCGTGAGTCCTTGATCTTGATCGTACACATTTGCGTGTATGATTAGTGTACGGTTGAATCGAGGGCGTCACACAAACACTTATTGATAGACATTAAAAAAGAATTTGCTGAGAGGACATGTCACATGTAGCAATAATTAAAGTATAGATCAAAGCTTCTCTTAATACTTACCGTTTGATCCTAATCTAGGATGGATATTGGTTCAAAATTAATAATCAAAAGCAGACTCACTAAATAAAAGGGAACAAGAAATTGGGAATTAAGAGAAACCAAGAATTTGGGATCTGTATTTACCTCCCTCACAGGAACATCAAGGTAAAGGATATAGGACCGCTGTGCAATATGTATGTCATATTTTAAGCCTTTATAACGGAAAAGAACAGTATGAATATAGCATATATCATACCTATCAAGAAGAGACAGCGGAAATTATTCATATGGTGCTAGGTAGATAACTAATATCCATAAGAAAAACTTATCAAACTCCTTCTGTTCCAAAATTTCGAAACATGAGACTACTACATGAACGAATGAACTTGTTATCACTGATTGCAGCAAAGATTAAGAGACATACTGAGTACATGATGGATCATAAAGATTACCCAAATTTATTTTTACCGCAATCTGCTTCCAATTCATCAAAGGCCTCAGATTAGAGTACATGATGGATCGGGGAAGATGCACCGGGTGGGCCAGTGGAAGCAATGGGCTGCAGAGAGGATGCAGTAGTAGGCTGTATAAGGTTGCTATGGCCTTTTCCATAAGAATATATATATGATTTTAAGAAAGGGAAATACCCTTGTTAAGAACAGAGAGTACAGTACCTTCAAGTCGGCAGATAGCGTCACCGCTCGTAGTCAGGAGCAATTGGAAAGGAAGCCTCCATATGGCCTTCTTGGACAGATTCAATTGTACTCAGGCTGCTGCCGACGTTGCAAACTATCCACCTGATGCGCCACCGATGACATGGCCTCCGGATCGAGGTGGCCGAACTCCTCTGAGCCAACACCGATCCCCAACCCGGATACCACCGGGCGCTGCTCCCTTGGGAAGTAGTCGTGGCAGGCAGCGCGAGTATGGAGAAGGAGGGTGAAGCGGAGAGGAGGGAAGGAGGTGGCTGCCACGGCTTGAGTGGTGTGCAGCGGGAGGAAGGGTGGATGCCGGCGTGGGAGTGAGGCGCGGCGTACAGGGAAGGAGCGGCGAGGGGAGCGACCAATGGATCCTAGGCGGGGCTGCGACGCAGGGTGTCGCGTGAGTAGGGGGAGCCGGCCCGCCAGTCTTGCCTGTTGGACGGGATCCTTGGCGGCACGCCGGAGTGGACGGAGGGGAAAGCGGGGAGGGAGGTGGCTTATTCGTCGCCAAAAAACAAAGGAAAGGGATGGGCTTGGCTGGGCGATGGGCTGATTGTATTGGACGAGACTTGCCTGCTCCCTTCCCATGCTCCCATCCGTGCTCCCGCATACGTGGCTTGATTTGATTGGAAGAAAATAAGGCCCGACCCCACCCCCTGAAAATCAAGGGGGGAGATGATTAGATTAGAAAAGAAAAAGAAAAAAGAACAGTCGTAGGATGAAGTGGGAGCATGGATGGGAGCATGGAGAGGGAGCAGGCAAGCCGGATCCGATTGTATTACGTCCGTCCGCAACTTCTCTGGTTGGTCCTACCAGTAGTAACTGAAGCCAACGTATTCGTTTTGTATAGTGGTTGGTCCCGCTTGTAAGTCTCTACCAAAATGTTGATGGGGCAGTATTGCTGATGTGGATAGCCTGCATGTTAAGAGAAATAGGTTAATGGGGATGAACTATTTAGGTATTATAGATTTATTGTTTTCCCCTCTTCTCTCGGGTAGACCCTGAGACCGTTGCCAATGCCACCGTGATCGACTACGTCAGCGACGGCCCTTTCTTCTCAACAAATCTTCCAGGCAAGCAAACCCCCCTTGATCATTCCGATATCACCTATTCCATTCTCTCTCATGCTTGCATTAGATTTTGCTGATGTACTTGTTTGCTCCTATTCTGATGCATGGCCTGCTGTTGTAACCTGCTCTTGTACCTTACCTACTTATCCTAAACTACTTAGTATAGATTGGTTAGTGATCCACCAGTGACCCCTCACCTTGTCCTTGTTGCCCCCGCTGGATTACCCGATGACTCGATCAACGTGATCGACGACCAAAGCCCGACACAGCACATCACACTTCCTTAGTTGCTCGACTCTGCAGAGTTACTATCAAGTGCCAAGGGTGATACCTCGTATAGCACTTCTGATGTTAACTCTGTAGTGTAGTTAATAGGTCATGGTCTTCGAGGGTGATTCTCCTTCACCACTTCCGATAACGACTCTATCGTGCAACCCCTCAAGTGTGGACCATCGAGGGTGATTCCTCCAAGTCCACCTTGACAGTTACATCGAGCGGGAATCCATCGAGGGTGATTCCTCGGGTTTCCCCTTGCTGTTCTGGACACACGGTTACTTTGACTTTACCCCCAGAACCATGTTAAAGACGGGTCGGCCCCAAGGGGTACCTGCGAGAGTTACTGTTACTGCAGGACTAGAGGGACAGGCGGTACCACCCCGGTAGAGGTGGACCTGAGTTTTCGACAGTTTCTTGCGAGTCAGGTTGTTGACACCGATTTTGGCCAAACTAAAACGAGTAAATTGCACAGAAGTACCACAATTGGGGCATTGGAAGCAGATTGATACCAAGATTGGTAATTTTTACGTGTCAGTACCAACTTTGAGGCGAGACGTTGCAAAAGAGGCTAAAAGTGATGTTTATACGTATTGACAGGGAAACTGACCGGTTGGGCCCGCCCGTCAGGCGCCACGCTGGCCAGTGCGCGCGTCGCCTGTGCTGGCTGCGCGCTGACTCGGACGAGGCCGGCTCGGCCCGTTTATGTGCGACCGAGCCAGACCCCGACCCCGACCGCGCTCGCTTCTTCTTTCTTTCTTCCTGCCTCGCCGTCGCCTGCGCCCGCCACCGCCGGCCGCCACAGCACGCCGCCGCAGCCATGGTTCTGGAGGACGAGAGCAGCGACGACAACTCAAGCCTCCCGTACATGCACTCCGAAACCTCCACCGATGGGCTGAACTAGGTAAGTTACTCCATTGGAGCTAGGGTTAGGGTTAGGTTTAGGAAATTTGGGGATTTTTGTGTGTACGTGGTCTTTGTTGTTAGGATTTCGTTTGATTTGATTTGTCCTCGTCCTCTGCACATGATGGTAACTTGGATTTTGCTTGGGCAGGTGCCTTTCTCTCTTGAGGACCCGGATTACAAGGGTCTTGAGCTAGTTCTGATAGTGTTGTGCGAGAAGCATGGGAAGCCATCAGAGAGGCTTGTTGCGTTTGAAGGAACAATGACTGGGAGAAGGTTCTTAGCATGTGCAGAGCCGGTAATTTTCTTGCCTTGGTGATTAAGCACTGGATGTGTTCATTGAAAGTGGCAGAGTCTTGTTTGCCACCTGTGATTCAGTTATGTGCATGCTAAATTTGTTAGGAATGATCATTATTGTTGGGGAACGTAGCAGAAATTCAAAATTTTCTACGCATCACCAAGATCAATCTATGGAGTTCACTAGCAACGAGAGGGAAGGAGTGCATCTACATACCCTTGTAGATCGCGAGCGGAAGCGTTCAAGAGAACGAGGTTGATGGAGTCGTACTCGCCGTGATCCAAATCACCGATGATCCTAGCGCCGAACGGACGGCACCTCCGTGTTCAACACACGTATGGAGCAGTGACGTCTCCTCCTTCTTGATCCAGCAAGGGGGGAGGAGAGGTTGATGGAGATCCAGCAGCACGACGGCGTGGTGGTGGAAGTAGCGGGATCCCGGCAGGGCTTCGCCAAGCGCAAGCGGGGAGGAAGAGGTGTCACGGGAGGGAGAGGGAGGCGCCAGGGGCTAGGGTATTGCTGCCCTCCCTCCCCCCACTATATATAGGGCCAAGGGAGAGGGGGGGCGCAGCCTTGGCCCTTCCTCCAAGGAAGGGTGCGGCCAGGGAGGAGTCCTTCCCCCCCAAGGCACCTCGGAGGTGCCTTCCCCCTTTAGGACTCTCCTTTTATCTTATCTCTTGGCGCATGGGCCTCTTGGGGCTGGTTCCCTTGGCCCATATAGGCCAAGGCGCACCCCCTACAGCCCATGTGGCCCCCCGGGGCTGGTGGACCCCCGGACCCCTTTCGGCACTCCCGGTACAATACCGATAAAGTGCGAAACTTTTCCGGCGACCAAAATAAGACTTCCCATATATAAATCTTTACCTCCGGACCATTCCGGAACTCCTCGTGACGTCCGGGATCTCATCCGGGACTCCGAACAACTTTCGGGTTACCGCATACTAATATCTCTACAACCCTAGCGTCACCGAACCTTAAGTGTGTAGACCCTATGGGTTCGGGAGACACGCAGACATGACCGAGACGACTCTCCGGTCAATAACCAACAGCGGGATCTGGATACCCATGTTAGCTCCCACATGCTCCTCGATGATCTCATCGGATGAACCACGATATCGAGGATTCAATCAATCCCGTATACAATTCCCTTTATCTATCGGTATGGTACTTGCCCGAGATTCGATCGTCGATATCCCGATACCTTGTTCAATCTCATTACCGGCAAGTCTCTTTACTCGTTCCGTAACACATCATCCCGTGATCAACTCCTTGGTCACATTGTGCACATAATGATGATGTCCTACCGAGTGGGCCCAGAGATACCTCTCCGTTTACACGGAGTGACAAATCCCAGTCTCGATTCGTGCCAACCCAACAGACACTTTCGGAGATACCTGTAGTGCACCTTTATAGCCACCTAGTTACGTTGTGATGTTTGGTACACCCAAAGCATTCCTACGGTATCCGGGAGTTGCACAATCTCATGGTCTAAGGAAATGATACTTGACATTAGAAAAGCTCTTAGCAAACGAACTACACGATCTTGTGCTAGGCTTAGGATTGGGTCTTGTCCATCACATCATTCTCCTAATGATGTGATCCCGTTATCAACGACATCCAATGTCCATGGTCAGGAAACCGTAACCATCTATTGATCAACGAGCTAGTCAACTAGAGGCTTACTAGGGACATGGTGTTGTCTATGTATCCACACATGTATCTGAGTTTCCTATCAATACAATTTTAGCATGGATAATAAACGATTATCATGAACAAGGAAATATAATAATAACCTATTTATTATTGCCTCTAGGGCATATTTCCAACAGTCTCCCACTTGCACTAGAGTCAATAATCTAGTCCACATCACCATGTGATTAACACTCATAGGTCACATCACCATGTGACCAACATCCAAAGAGTTTACTAGAGTCAACAATCTAGTTCACATCACTATGTGATTAACACTCAATGAGTTCTGGTTTGATCATGTTATGCTTGTGAGAGAGGTTATTAGTCAACGGGTCTGAACCTTTCAGATCCGTGTGTGCTTTACGAATATTTATGTCATCTTGTGGATGCTACCACGCGCTACTTGGAGCCATTTCAAATAATTGCTCTACTATACGAATCTGGTTTACTACTCAGAGTCATCCGGATTAGTGTCAAAGTTCGCATCGACGTAACCCTTTACGACGAACTCATTTTCACCTCCATAATCGAGAAAATTCCTTAGTCCACTAGGTACTAAGGATAAGTTCGACCGCTGTCATGTGATCCTTTCCCGGATCACTATTGTACCCTCTTGACCAACTCATGGCAAGGCACACTTCATGTGCGGTACACAGCATAGCATACTGTAGAGCCTACGTCTGAAGCATAGGGGACGACCTTCGTCCTTTCTCTCTCTTTTGCTGTGGTCAGGTCTTGAGTCTTACTCAATACTCACACCTTGTAACACAGCCAAGAACTCCTTCTTTGCTGATCTATTTTGAACTCTTTCAAAATCATGTCAAGGTGTGCGTTCTTTGAAAGTATCATCAGGCGTCTTGATCTATCTCTATAGATCTTGATGCCCAATATGTAAGCAGCTTTTATCCAGGTCTTCCTTTGAAAAACTTCTTTCAAACAACCCTTTATGCTTTCCAGAAATTTTACATCATTTCGGATCAACAATATGTCATTCACATATACTTATCAGAAATGTTGTAGCGCTCCCACTCACTTTATTGTAAATACAAGTTTCTAACAAACTTTGTATAAACCCAAAAACTTTGATCACTCATCAAAGCGTATATTCTGACTCCGAGATGCTTGCTCTAGTCCATGGAAGGATCGCTGGAGCTAGCATACCTTTTAGCATCCTTAGGATCGACAAAACCTTTCTGATTGTATCACATACAACCTTTCCTTACGAAAACTGGCAAGGAAACTTGTTTTGACATCCATCTGCCAGATTTCATAAATGCAGCTAATGCTAACATGATTCCGACGGACTTAAGCATCGCTACGGATGAGAAAATCTCATCGTAGTCAACTCCTTGAACTTGTGAAATACTCTTTGCCACAAGTCGAGCTTCATAGACGGTAACATTACCGTTCACGTACGTCTTCTTCTTAAAGATCCATTTATCTCGGATTTCATGGCTTCTAACCATTTGTCGGAATATGGGCCCACCATCGCTTCTCCATAGCTCGTAGGTTCATTGTTGTCTAACAACATGACTTTCAAGACAGGATCACGTACCGCTCTGAAGTAGCACGCATCCTCGTCGTCCTACGAGGTTTGGTAGTGACCTGATCCAAAGTTTCATGATCACTATCATAAGCTTCCACTTCAATTGGTGTAGGTGCCACAGGAACAACTTCCTGTGCCCTGCTACACCCTAGTTGAAGTGACGGTTCAATAACCTTATCAAGTCTCCACCATCCTCCCACTCAATTCTTTCGAGAGAAACTTTTCCTCGAGAAAGGACCTGTCTCTAGAAGCAATTACTTTTGCTTCCAGATCTGAAATAGGAGGTATACCCAACTGTTTTTGGGTATTCTATGAAGATGCATTTATCCGCTTTGGGTTCGAGCTTATCAGCTTGAAACTTTTTCACATAAGCATCGCAGCCCCAAACTTTTAAGAAACGACAACTTAGGTTTCTCTAAACGGTGTCGTCTCAACGGAATTGCGTGGTGCCCCTTTTAAAGTGAATGCGGTTGTCTCTAATGCCTAACCCATAAATGATAGTGGTAATTCGATAAGAGACATCATGGTATGCACCATATCCAATAGGGTGCAGTTATGATGTTCGGACACACCATCACACTATGGTGTTCCAGGCGGTATTAATTGTGAAACACTTTCCACAATGTCTTAATTGTGTGCCAAACTCGTAACTCAGATACTCATCTCTATGATCATATCACAGACATTTTATCCTCTTGTCACGTCGATCTTCAACTTCACTCTGAAATTACTTGAACCTTTCAATAATTCAGACTGGTGTTTCATCAAGTAAATACACTCGGCATCTACTCAAATCATCTGTGAAGTAAGAACATAAGATATCCACTGCATGCCTTAGCACTCATTGGACTGCACACATCAAATGTATTACTTCCAACAAGTTGCTCTCTTGTTCATCTTACGGAAAACGAGGCTTTTCAGTCATCTTGCCCATGTGGTATGATTTGCATGTCTCAAGTGATTCAAAATCAAGTGAGTCCAAACGATCCATTTGCATGGAGTTTCTTCATGCATATATACCAATAGACATGGTTCGCATGTCTCAATCTTTTCAAAAATGAGTGAGTCCAAAGATCCATCAATCATGGAGCTTCTTCATGCGTTTTATACCAATATGACTCAAGTGGCAGTGCCACAAGTATGTGGTACTATCATTACTATCTTATATCTTTTGGCACGAACATGTGTATCACTACGATCGAGATTCATTTTAGGTGCAAGACCATTGAAGGTATTATTCAAATAAATAGAGTAACCATTATTCTCCTTAAATGAATAACCATATTGCGATAAACATAATCCAATCATGCTCAACGCAAACACCAAATCTCGATGGTAGAGGGAGCATGCGATGCTTGATCACATCAACCTTGGAAACACTTCCAACACATATCGTCATCTCACCTTTAGCTAGTCTCCGTTTATTCCGCAGCTTTTATTTCGAGTTACTAACACTTAGCAACCGAACCGGTATCTAATACCCTGGTGCTGCTAGGAGTACTAGTAAAGTACACATTCATACAATGTATATCCAATATACTTCTGTCGACCTTGCCTGCCTTCTCATCTACCAAGTATCTAGGGTAGTTCCGCTTTAGTGACCGTTCCCTCATTACAGAAGCACTTAGTTTCGGGTTTGGGTTCAACCTTGGGATTCTTCACTAGAGCAGCAAACGACTTGCTGTTTCATGAAGTATCCCTTTTGCCCTTGCCCTTCTTAAACTAGTGGTTTTACTAACCATCAACAATTGATGCTCCTTCTTGATTTCTACTCTCGCGGTGTCAAACATCACGAATAGCTCAAGGATCATCATAACTATCCCTGATATATAGTTCATCACGAAGCTCTACTAGCTTGGTGGCAGTGACTATGGAGAACCATCACTATCTCATCTGGGAGATTAACTCCCACTCGATTCAAGCGATTGTGGTACTCAGACAATCTGAGCACATGCTCAACGATTGAGCTTTTCTCCCTTAGTTTGCAGGCTTAAGAAACTTGTCAGAGGTCTCATACCTCTTGACGTGGGCACTAGTCTGAAATCCCAATTTCAGTCTTCGGAACATCTCATATGTTCTGCGACGTTTCAAAACCGTCTTTGGTGCCACAATTCTAAACCGTTAGCAATACGCACTGAACTATCACGTAGTTATCAAAACGTGTATGTCAGATGTTCCGCAACATCTACAGACGACGCTGAGGTTCAGCACACCGAGCGGTGCATTAAGGACATAAGCCTTCTGTGCAGCAATGAGGACAATCCTCAGTTTACGGACCCAGTCCGCATAATTGCAACTACCAACTTTCAACTAAATTTTCTCTAGGAACGTATCTTAAACAGTAGAACTAAAGCGTATGACATAATTTGCAAAGATCTTTTGACTATGTTCATGATAATTGAGTTCATCTGATTATTGAATTAACTCCCACTCAGATAGACATCCCTCTAGTCATCTAAGTGATACATGATCCGAGTCAAACTAGGCCGTGTCCGATCATCACGTGATACGGACTAGTCATCATCGGTGAACATCTCCATGTTGATCGTATCTACTATACGACTCATGTTCGACCTTTCGGTCTCTTGTGTTCCGAGGCCATGTCTGTACATGCTAGGCTCGTCAAGTCAACCTAAGTGTTTTGCATGTGTTCCGAGGCCATGTCTGTACATGCTAGGCTCGTCAACACCCGTTGTATTCGAACGTTAGAATCTATCACACCCGATCATCACGTGGTGCTTCGAAACAACGAACCTTCGCAACGATGCACAGTTAGGGGGAACACGTCTCTTGAAATTTTAGTGAGGGATCATCTTATTTATGCTACCGTTGTTCTAAGCAAATAAGATGCATAACATGATAAACATCACATGCAATCAAATAGTGACATGATATGGCCAGTATCATTTTTGCTCCTTTGATCTCCATCTTCGGGGCACCATGATCATCTTTGTCACCGGCATGACACCATGATCTCCATCATCATGAACTCCATCATTGTGTCTTTATGAAGTTGTCACGCCAACGATTACTTCTACTTCTATTGCTAACGCGCTTAGCAATAAAGTAAAGTAATTTACATGGCGTTATTCAATGACACACAGGTCATACAAAAAATAAAGACAACTCCTATGGCTCCTGCCTTGGCCCTTCCTCCAAGGAAGGGTGCGGCCAGGGAGGAGTCCTTCCCCCCCAAGGCACCTCGGAGGTGCCTTCCCCCTTTAGGACTCTCCTTTTATCTTATCTCTTGGTGCATGGGCCTCTTGGGGCTGGTTCCCTTGGCCCATATAGGCCAAGGCGCACCCCCTACAGCCCACGTGGCCCCCCGGGGCTGGTGGACCCCCGGACCCCTTTCGGCACTCCCGGTACAATACCGATAAAGTGCAAAACTTTTCCGGCGACCAAAATAAGACTTCCCATATATAAATATTTACCTCCGGACCATTCCGGAACTCCTCGTGATGTCCGGGATCTCATCCGGGACTCCGAACAACTTTCGGGTTACCGCATACTAATATCTCTACAACCCTAGCGTCACCGAACCTTAAGTGTGTAGACCCTACGGGTTCGGGAGACATGCAGACATGACCGAGACGACTCTCCGGCAATAACCAACAGTGGGATCTGGATACCCATGTTGGCTCCCACATGCTCCTCGATGATCTCATCGGATGAACCACGATGTCGAGGATTCAATCAACCCCGTATACAATTCCCTTTGTCTATCGGTATGTTACTTGCCCGAGATTCGATCGTCGGTATCCGATACCTTGTTCAATCTCGTTACCGGCAAGTCTCTTTACTCGTTCCGTAACTCACATCATCCCGTGATCAACTCCTTGGTCACATTGTGCACATTATGATGATGTCCTACCGAGTGGGCCCAGAGATACCTCTCCGTTTACACGGAGTGACAAATCCCAGTCTCGATTCGTGCCAACCCAACAGACACTTTCGGAGATACCTGTAGTGCACCTTTATAGTCACCCAATTACGTTGTTACGTTTGGTGCACCCAAAGCATTCCTACGGTATCCGGGTGTTGCACAATCTCATGGTCTAAGGAACTGATACTTGACATTAGAAAAGCTCTGAGCAAACGAACTACACGATCTTGTGCTAGGCTTAGGATTGGGTCTTGTCCATTACATCATTCTCCTAATGATGTGATCCCGTTATCAACGACATCCAATGTCCATGGTCAGGAAACCGTAACCATCTATTGATCAACGAGCTAGTCAACTAGAGGCTTACTAGGGACATGGTGTTGTCTATGTATCCACACATGTATCTGAGTTTCCTATCAATACAATTCTAGCATGGATAATAAACGATTATCATGAACAAGGAAATATAATAATAACCTATTTATTATTGCCTCTAGGGCATATTTCCAACAATTATTAAGTTTAGTGGAATGCATTTCTGCTAAAATATATGCTCCTGTTGTGTGCACATGCTATTTATTTACACTTCTTTCCAAATGCAGTGTTGCTCAATATTAAGTTCATTGGAGCCAGTTAGTCAATTGCTTACTGCTGACAGTAGGTAGTCTCATTAGCTAGTTTGTTGCTGCAGGCTAGTGTAGCGTATTTAGGTGGGCAAAGTAGTTCACATTGTGTTGCTTATTACTGTTAGGATTTCATTATATTAATGGTCAATTCTTAGCAACTGCTGTTGCTTAGCACATGGCTGCTTAGCAACTTCTAAGTTGAATGGAGTGTTACTCTGGTGCCTGGTAAATATATGAGTTGATCATGCATTGTAGGATTACATTAATCTATTTTACAATGTGGTCATGTTGCTTAGCAAATGGCTGTGCAAATCCAGTTAATGTCAGTGCCAACATTAGGTACTGCCATGAACTAACTGTTTCTTAGTACTCTTAGTAGTTGTATTGTACTAAATTTTGCCCTTCTAATTTTTCCAGGAAGGTCAGAATTGTGGGTTTGTTCAGTGGGTTGATGAGCAGTGGCCCCCAACAATGGAGAATGCATTGCTGAAGCTTTGGTCAATGGTTGAAGAGAGCAAGTCTGCTAGGGTGAATGATAATCTTCAAAGTGCTCTAACTATTCATCAGTTGACAGAAGAAAAGAACAAGCTGGATGCAGACTATGACAAGTTAGTGAAAGATGTGCATCAACTTGTGGACTTTCAGCAGGATAGGGTTGTGGATTTCAGTTATCTGCAGTCTGCTGTCACATATCAGCACCAATGCAGAGCTGAATTGGTGGCTGGTATGAATGCAGAAATGGCAAAGAAAGATGCAGCTGCACAGAAGCTTCAACAAAAGTATGAACTCCTGTGCAACCTGACAAGTGCTCAAGCAACTGTCATCCAAAACTTGAAGTTGAAGAATATGAAAGAGAAGGAATTGTTGAGTGAGGGTAGGATGAATTTGGAGTTGAAGAATGCAGAGTTCACAAAGTTTGAGGAGAAGCTCACCCAAGAGAAGCTAGAGTTGAAGCTCCAGGTTGCTGATCTGCTGAAGCTCAAGGAAAACCATAATGAAGAGAAGAAGATGCAAGAGTTTAAGATTACTGAGCTCATCAAGGCAGAGGAGAAGCTGAAGGAGAAGATCAAGGGGATCCAGGCCATCTTGCAGAACTGAACAAGATGACTTGAGATTAGTGGGCATTGCAGACCTTTTGGGAATGATGGTTGTGCAATGACCTAGTAACTTAGAATTATGGTTGTGTAATGTATGGTTCTAGTACTAATTGTGAACTCTGGTTGTAACTCTAGTAGTTATGCTATTCATCCTTTTGTGAGAAAAGGATGGATTGTGCATTTGAACTCCACTATGTAAGGTGATCAATGTGAACAATGGATGTGTATTCTATAATGTGTTGAACTCCAGTGTTACTTATGTTATAGTGATGCTTAAATGCTTAAATGCATTTGCAAAAGTAATGCTTATGTTAGAGTGATGCTTATGTTAGAGTGATGCCTTTAGGTGTTTTCGTCGACCCCGAGCCACCAAAACCCTAATTGATAGGTTTAGGTGGTTCCGTCGACCCCGAGCCACCCTAGAGCCTAGATGATAGGTTTAGGTGTTTTCGTCCACCCCGAGCCACCAAAACCCTAGTTGATGCCTTTAGGTGGTTCCGTCGACCCGGAGCCACCCTAGACCCTACATGATGCCTTTAGGTGGTTCCGTCGACCCCGAGCCACCAAAACCCTAGTTGATGCCTTTAGGTGGTTCCGTCGACCCCGAGCCACCCTAGACCCTACATGATGCCTTTAGGTGGTTCCGTCGACCCCGAGCCACCCTAGACCCTAAATGATGCCTTTAGGTGGTTCCGTCGACCCCGAGCCACCCTAGACCCTACATGATGCCTTTATGTGGTTCCGTCGACCCCGAGCCACCCTAGACCCTAAATGATGCCTTTAGGTGGTTCCGTCGACCCGGAGCCACCCTAGACCCTAAATGATGCCTTTAGGTGGTTCCGTCGACCCCGATCCACCCTAGACCCTACATGATGCCTTTAGGTGGTTCCGTCGGCCCCGAGCCACCCTAGACCCTAAATGATGCCTTTAGGTGGTTCTGTCGACCCCGAGCCACCCTAGACCCTAAATGATGCCTTTAGGTGGTTCCGTCGACCCCGAGCCACCCTAGAGCCTAGATGATAGGTTTAGGTGGTTCCGTCGACCCCGAGCCACCCTAGACCCTAAATGATGCCTTTAGGTGGTTCCGTCGACCCCGAGCCACCCTAGACCCTACATGATGCCTTTAGGTGGTTCCGTCGACCCCGAGCCACCCTAGACCCTACATGATGCCTTTAGGTGGTTCCGTCGACCCCGAGCCACCCTAGACCCTAAATGATGCCTTTAGGTGGTTCCGTCGACCCCGAGCCATCCTAGAGCCTAGATGATAGGTTTAGGTGGTTCCGTCGACCCCGAGCCACCAAAACCCTAGTTGATGCCTTTAGGTGGTTCCGTCGACCCCGAGCCACCCTAGACCCTACGTGATGCCTTTAGGTGTTTTCGTCGACCCCGAGCCACCACAACCCTAATTGATAGGTTTAGGTGGTTCCGTCGACCCCGAGCCACCCTAGAGCCTAGATGATAGGTTTAGGTGTTTTCGTCCACCCCGAGCCACCAAAACCCTAGTTGATGCCTTTAGGTGGTTCCGTTGACCCCGAGCCACCCTAGAGCCTAGATGATGCCTTTAGGGGGTTCCGTCGACCCCGAGCCACCCTAGACCCTAAAGGATGCCTTTAGGTGGTTCCGTCGACCCCGAGCCACCCTAGAGCCTAGATGATAGGTTTAGGTGGTTCCGTCGACCCCGAGCCACCAAAACCCTAGTTGATGCCTTTAGGTGGTTCCGTCGACCCCGAGCCACCCTAGACCCTACATGATGCCTTTAGGTGTTTTCGTCGACCCCGAGCCACCAAAACCCTAATTGATAGGTTTAGGTGGTTCCGTCGACCCCGAGCCACCCTAGAGCCTAGATGATAGGTTTAGGTGTTTTCGTCCACCCCGAGCCACCAAAACCTTAGTTGATGCCTTTAGGTGGTTCCGTCGACCTCGAGCCACCCTAGAGCCTAGATGATGCCTTTAGGGGGTTCCGTCGACCCCGAGCCACCCTAGACCCTAAATGATGCCTTTAGGTGGTTCCGTCGACCCCGAGCCACCCTAGACCCTAAATGATGCCTTTAGGTGGTTCCGTCGACCCCGAGCCACCCTAGAGCCTAGATGATAGGTTTAGGTGGTTCCGTCGACCCCGAGCCACCAAAACCCTAGTTGATGCCTTTAGGTGGTTCCGTCGACCCCGAGCCACCAAAACCCTAGTTGATGCCTTTAGGTGGTTCCGTCGACCCCGAGCCACCAAAACCCAAAGTGCTTCTTTTTTAGCCTAGACCTTAACAACATATCCAACAATGTATACAACAATATATCCAGCAATATATCTAGCAACAGAGTTCTCTGTCCAATAGTATGCACCATTGTCATGAACATATCAATCATAAAAAGATATAAAAAGAACCATCCACATGAACATAGTCCATTCCAGGCATTGATTAACTAATAAATAGCAAGATCACATCCATCCAGATGAACAAAAGCCAGCTCCAGAAATGGCATTAACTAATAAATAAATCCATCCATCCACATGAACAAAAGCCATATATGGCATTGATTCTTAAAGTACACCAGCAAAGTACAATAAGAGCACCAGCAAAGTACACTGAGAGCACCAGCAAGATCACATTGTACCATAGGATACAAGAACACACATGAAGTATCTAGTTTTGAACATTACATGGCACATGTGCCATTTAGTGGTTACCACTTGCATAGAAGTAGGCTCTCCATCCTCTGTTTCTACCACCAGAAGGTGGAGTAGCAGTAGATGTAGAGGGAGCAGTAGATGTGGAGGGACCAGATTGCCTTGGGGCAGAGAATGTACCTCTCCCTCTCCCAGCACCTCTCCCAGCACCTGGTGCAGCACCTCTACCAGCACCTCTACCAGCACCTCTAGCAGCACCAGTCCCAGCAGCTGCAGCTGCAGCCCCTCTCCCAGCTCCTCTCCCAGCTCCTCTCCCAGCTCCTGTTCCAGCTGTTGGTGTTGTTGTAGGAGTTGGATGAGAAGTTGTTATGCTTGTGTAGTAGCAGCGGCACCAGCATTGGAATTCCTTGCAAGAGGCTTGCATAAACAAAGAAGGAAAATGAGTTAGTACTTAAAAAATAGAATGTACAAGAAGGAAAACCTGTTACTACTTATTAGAGGATTACCACATGTTTGTTCTTCGTCAAAGCCAGCTCAGGCTTCAACTACTTGTTGCAGCTTGTGTACCTATGTCCTTGCGGTCCACAATTGCCACATGTTATAGTCCCCATTCTTGATGTCTCCTTAGGCTTTGGGACTTCAAATTTCCCCTTGATCCTCTTCTCTTTCTTTCTTCCTCTCTTCACTTTAAATGCAGGTGGGTCAATGTCTGGACCATGTGTCCTTGTCCAGTCATGCTCACCAGGAACTGGATAGATCATTGGTTCATAAGCTGCCAGATAAATTTCTTTCTTGAAGAACTTGGTTTTCTTTTGGCCTTCTTATTGCTGAGATGGCATGGTTACATGGGATGCCACTTAGGTCCCATTTTCTGCACCCACATGTGTGCATTTGCAAGTTAACAGCATGGGTTTGCTGCCCAACTGTTAACTTGCCACAAGTCCACACCAGCTTGAATTGGTTTGCAATATTTGGCCGTCTCCTTCTCAACCTCTAGCTTCTCACTATAATGGGGTGTTATGTCCCATCTAGCTTTCTTTCCACTCTCCCTATTCCTATGCCACCTCACCATCTGCTTATCCTTTATTCCATCACACATTGTCCTAATTGGTTTCTTCCTAACATCTAGGACATACTTGTTGAACACCTTAGATAAATTGTTAACTACAAGGTCAGTCTTGCAGTTTGTGTCAAATGCATGCCTTGCCCATGTTTTCTTGGGTATTTGACAAAGCCACTCCCAAGCTTGCTCACACTCAGCTCTAAGGTCATTCATTGCAATGTTAAATTTGTGTTCACTATATGCATAGGCAGCATTATCCATACACTTTTTCAGATCTTCCCCCCTAAACCCAGCATTTTGGAAGTTTGCATAGATATGCCTAAGGCAGAACCTTTGGTTGCACTTAGGAAAAACAGCATTCACTGCATTTAGTAGGCCCTGGGACACACAATTAAACTAGCTAAGCTAGTATCTAGCACAAAACAACCATATAGGAACAATGACATAAGATGCAAGCACATACCTTTTGTCTATCTGACATTATTGTATATGGACCAAACCTTCCCACTTCTCCTCCTAGGCAGATTTTAAGTTGGTGTAGAAACCAACACCAGTTAGGTGTGTCCTCTTGCCCAACAATACCAAATGCTAGTGGGTATATATTGTTGTTGCCATCTCTACCAGTGGCAGCAAGTAGTTGAGCACCAGTAGTTAACTTAATGAAGCACCCATCAACACCTGAGCAAGCAAATTCAGTATTAAAAACATTCAAATGCATTTCTAGATGAAACAATATGTAACTAATGCACAAGGTGAACAAACTAACCAATGAATGGTCTGCACCCCTTGAGAAACCCCTCCCTTGCTCCATTGATGCAATAGAACATAGCATGGAATCTTGGACCTGGATGGGGGATTTTTTCAGTGGGTGTTGGAGTTACAGTAGTGACTACTACTCTACTCCCAGGGTTTGTATCCATCACTGTCTGAGCATAGTCTTTCAACCTAGGGTATTGCTTCTTGTGGTCTCCTAGCACAGCATCAATAGCTAGGTTCTTTGCCCTATATGCCATTGACTTGGGCACATCCACACCATACTTCTCCATGCAGGCATCAATCAAAGTCTGAATGCCAGTTGTTAGATCAGATCTGAACAGTGACTCATACTTCTGTGCAAGCCACTTGGCACTTACCCTTGTTGTCTCTATACTAATAGGGCAAGTGTGCTTAATTCTCATCTTCTTAATTACAAAAGTAGTTTCACCTTTTATAACTGCTGCCACCATAAAGAAGTTGCAATGTTTTTGGTTGCATTCTACAATTATTCTTTGATCTGAGTTCCTATGATATTTGAAGTTTCTGCCTTGAGTGATGTGTAAGTTCAACAAAGCCTCTCTGAATTGATGTTGATCCTTGAAACACATCTGTAGACATAATTGCTCATGTGGTGCCTCCATTTTCTCATTGTACCATTTTCTAGGAGGCCTCTGCTTTGCCCTGCTCTTCCTTTTCTTTGGCAGCACAAATGCCAATGGCTCATAACCATCATCATCAGCCTCCTTCAACAATCCTTTCTGTTCTTCATCAGATGAAGGTTGGAAATCAGGTTCCTCCTCTTGAACTACACTTGAATGTGTCCTTGTTGTAGGCCCTTTCCTAACTGGAAGCTTCTGTTTCTTCTTCTTCTTCTCTTCATGTACAATTACAGTTTCTTCATCCTGTGAAACAACCTTGTCATCTTCATCCATTTCAAAAGGTTCCTCAACCTCTGTGTCACCAGAGTAATGCACCATTTCTTCCTCCTCAGATTCTTCATCATCTGTTTCTTCCTCTTCTACTTCATCATACTCTCTTTGTTTCTTTCCCTCATCCATCTCTATGTCATCAGCATCAGCCATATAAAAAGGGTTTACATCACTGTCATCTTCACCTTCACAATCAGAACCACCACTGCCATCATATCCCTCTTCTTCTTCTATTTCCAAAACAGCTTTCAGTTTTCCTTTTACATTCTTGCTCTCTTGTGTGCAAACACCAGTACCATGAGCTACTAAACTGCAGCTGCTACTCTGACTTTCAAAGGCAACTCCTTCTTCATCAACAGCATAGATGGGTGGCTCACTGAGATCATATAACACAACAGTGGATAATTCTTGCCTCTGAAACTTGCTGCAAGGAGGTGGACATGCCCTCACTAGCAAATTTAAAACCTTACACTCCTCAACCTGCCTCTTTACTAGTTGCAACTCAGCATTACTCTCTACCATCTCCAATCCTTTCTCCCCTAAATCTGGATTCTCAATGTGAAACAACAGATCATATTCACTAAATCCTTGGGTTTCCATCACTGCAATCATATTCAGGTATGTTACATCTGAACTGCAGAGCTTCAGCTCTAACATTTCTGAAGCATCAAAAAAGAACCTAACATCCAAAATGTCATCATACAAACTGCAAAATGAAATAACAGACAAAATTGGTTAATAAACAATTTTACTTAACATATTGTCTAACATATAAACAAAGATTTGTTTCAGTTAACATATAAACAGAGTTTTGTTTAGGTTAACATATACACAAGTTAACATATAAACAGAGCTTTGTTTAAGTTAACATATAAGCAAAGCTTTTATTTACCCTAGCTAGGTAACACCTAATGCTGCTCTAGTTAGGACTCATGTAATCCACTATACTACTCTGCTCTAGTTAGGCCTAGCAATTAGAGTGCTAAACATGCAGGCAGTACACTCTAACCCTAATCCCCAATTTCAGTGAGCAAGAATGGAGCAAGAATGGAACAGTGGAGCACTTACAGAACACCACCGAAGCCATGAGTCCAGTGATGGGCGGTGCTAGGGTTGTCCACCCAAATTCGCGCCATCCGCAGCCTCTGCTCCATCGACAACGCCGGCTCCGCAAAATCTTCATCCGCGCTACTGTACTCCGAGCTGGAGTAGCCGCCACTGCCGTCGAAGCGGGGGAGGTCGCCGCCGCTCGCATCGCCCAGGCCATCACCGCCTGCCGGAGTCGCTGAGGCCATCGTCGCCTAGGGCACAGCGGCCGCGGGGGAGAGGAGGGCACAGCGGCCGCGGGGGAGAGGAGGGCACAGCGGTCGCGGGGGAGAGGAAGGCACAGCGGCCGCGGGGGAGAGGAGGGCACAACAGCCGCGGGGGAGAGGAGGGAGGTGACAGCGCCTGAGCTGTTCGATCAATGGCTACGGCGGCGTGGTGCGGCGGCGGCGGGGCGGGCGGGGAGGCAGCCGCCGGCGAGGTGCGAGGAAAAGGACATGGCAGAGCGGGGTCGGGGTCGGTCGCACCAACGGGCCGAGCCGGCCTCGTCCGAGTCAGCGCGCAGCCAGCGCAGGCGACGCGCGCACTGGCCAGCGTGGCGCCTGACGGGCGGGCCCAATCGGCCAGTTTCCCTGTCAATACGTATAAACATCACTTTTAGCCTCTTTTGCAACGTCTCGCCTCAAAGTTGGTACTGACACGTAAAAATTACCAATCTTGGTATCAATCTGCTTCCAATGCCCCAATTGTGGTACTTCTGTGCAATTTACTCAACTAAAACATGGTGGTTAGCTATTGGTCAAATAAAATCAATTACTTCAAACAGTAAAAAAAAAATAGTGAATTGCTGAATATGTGGAGAGAAGGGTAATGGTAAATTTCCGCCACACTGCTCAATACAGAACAATAGGCCCGGAAATAAAAGGGAAGAAAATAAGCCAAATATCGATGTATAAATTATGGGACATAGGGCTTGCATCCCATATACGCCGCCATCGACGGTGGGATTTTGATGTCGACACAAATTCAAATTGTCATACATGACGCTAATATTGCCAAAATATTATATCGTATTTATGAGCATTATTCTATCATCGCTAATGAAATATCGACGTGATTTGTGTAAAACAATATGACGCGCGGCGATATACAAAAATTGTCAGGCGTTATACAATTATTAACGAAAGAATATCTTCTCATATCATTAAACTTTATCTGGTCTAGCCCGCTTATACAAAACGCTACGTACATACATGGTGCAAGTACGAGCTACCTGCATGCATGTGTTATGCATGGATTAATTATGCGGCAAGGTTAAGAACTAATTACCATCTGAGGAATACATACATGTACGAGCTACGTGTGCATGCATGGCTTAATTATGCGGCAAGATTAAGCTGCAAGACTAAGAGCTAATTAAGTGATTAGCTAGTCTGTGGCCCAAATGCATAGGGATGTCTCCCAGAAGTACCCCATGCAAGGAGAACTAAGCGCCCAACTTAGGTACTTTAATCAAATAGGTATGGATTAGCGTCCAAAGCCCGTTCAAACGTGTGGATGGCCACGCCCCGGCCTTCTTCTATCGCTCAGTTGCACGCGTACGAAGTCTACGCGAGAAAACTTGACGTGCTAATCTATAACTGATTGGCTGTTTGCCCACGATAACCATGACCATCCCACGTCCTGGCGCATGATCTCCGGCGTCGTTGGAGAGCGTCTGTCACGGCTCCAAGCTATAAATATGGGCAGCATAACAAGCCCTAGGGGAGAGGTTGATCGATCACTCACTCATAAACAAGTCCATCGCTGCGCATCAATCATCCATCCATCGGCAAGCTCCCAATCATCCATCAACAATCAACATCATCGTCCCATAGCTCAAGTGCTCGCTTGCGTATGCGCCGTCGGCCGTTCGTCTCGTCGTTGTCGCCGCCGCCGCCCGGCCGCTCGTCATCATCGCCGGTCGCGCTGCTCCTTGTCGGCCACACACGTCACCGGCCGCTCGTCGTCCACGCCACTCATCGTCGACGTCGCTGGCTTCTCATCATTTGCACCGCCCACATGCTGCTAGACGGCGGCCGATACATCTACGTCGTATCTATAATTTTTTATTGTTTCATGTTAATATTATACAACTTGTCACATACTTTTGGTAACATTTTATATGATTTATTGAACTAACCTATTGATCCAGTGCCTAGTGTCAGTTCCTGTTTGTTGCATATTTTTTATTTCGCAGAAAATCCATATCAAACGAAGTCCAAATGCGGTAAAAATTTACGGAGAATTATTATGGAATTTATGTGATTTTGGGGAGGTGGAATGAACGCTAACGGAGGCCCACGGCCTCCACAACCCACCAGGGCGCGCCGGGAACCCCCTGGCGCGCACAGGTGTCTTGTGCCCTCCCCGTAGGTTGGTTGGGGCTCCTCTTCGTGCGCAAGAAAGATAATTTATGGGGGAAATCGTGTAAAATTTTCAACGCAATCGGAATTACGGATCTCCGAAATTTAAGAAACGGTGAAAGCCAGAAAATAGGAATGCGAAAGAGAAGAGAACAGGGGGATAGGTCCAATCTCGGAGGGGCTCCTGCCCCTCCGCCGCCATGGAGGCCATGAACCAAAGGGGGAACTGTCCTCCCATCTAGGGGGCAAGGAAGAAGAAGAAGGAGGGGGCTCTCTCCCCCTGTAACACCCACGATGCGGCTATATCTCCCACGTGTCGAGGCACGACTTAGAGGCATAACCGCATTGTGGTTTAGTCGCAAGAAGGGTCATCTTCACACAACCCCATGTAATGAACAAGAATTGGATAAAGAGTTGGCTTACAATCGCCACTTCACACAATACATAAATAAAACATACATCATTCAGAATACACACATAGGTCCGACTACGGAACCAAAATAAAAGAAGACAACCCAACTGCTAGATCCCCGATCGTCCCAACTGGGCTCCACTACTGATCAACATGAAAAGAAACAACACAACGAACAAGATCTTCATCGAGCTCCCACTTGAGCTCGGTTGCGTCACCTGCACTGGCATCCTCGGCACCTGCAACTGTTTTGGAAGTATCTGTGAGTCACGAGGACTCAGCAATCTCACACCCGCGAGATCAAGACTATTTAAGCTTATAGGAAAGGATGGGTAATGAGGTGGAGCTGCAGCAAGCACTAAGCATATATGGTGGCTAACATACGCAAATAAGAGCGAGAAGAGAAGCAACGGAACGGTCGTGAAGCTAGCAATGATCAAGAAGTGATCCTGAACTCCTACTTACGTCAAACATAACCCAGAAACCGTGTTCACTTCCCGGACTCCGCCGAGAAGAGACCATCACGGCTACACACGCGGTTGATGCATTTTAATTAAGTCAGTGTCAAGTTCTCTACAACCGGACATTAACAAATTCCCATCTGCCACATAACCACGGGCACGGCTTTCGAAAGATAATACCCTGCAGGGGTGTCCCAACTTAGCCCATCATAAGCTCTCACGGTCAACGAAGGATAAACCTTCTCCCGGAAGACCCGATCAGTCTCGGAATCCCGGTTTACAAGACATTTCGACAATGGTAAAACAAGACCAGCAAAGCCGCCCGAATGTGCCGACAAATCCCGATAGGAGCTGCACATATCTCGTTCTCAGGGCACACCGGATTGTCCAAGCTTCCGATAGGCAGACCCAGAGTTGCCCCTGGTGGCCACCGGCGACTGACGGTTGGACCAACACTCAGAGGAGCACTGGCCCGGGGGTTTAAAATAAAGATGACCCTTGAGTCTGCAGAACCCAAGGGAAAAAGGCTTAGGTAGGCAAATGGTAAAACCAAGGTTGGGCCTTGCTGGAGGAGTTTTATTCAAGGCGAACTGTCAAGGGGGTCCCATAAATCACCCAACCGCGTAAGGAACGCAAAATCAAGGAACATAACACCGGTATGACGGAAACTAGGGCGGCAAGAGTGGAACAAAACACCAGGCATAAGGCCGAGCCTTCCACCCTTTACCAAGTATATAGATGCATTAATTAAGATAAGAGATATTGTGATATCCCAACATATCCATGTTCCAACATGGAACAAACTTCATCTTCACCTGCAACTAGCAACGCTATAAGAGGGGCTGAGCAAAAGCGGTAACATAGCCAAACAACGGTTTGCTAGGAAAGGTGAGGTTAGAGGCTTGACATGGCAATATGGGAGGCATGATATAGCAAGTGGTAGGTAGCGCGGCATAGAAATAGAGCGAACAACTAGCAAGCAAAGATAGAAGTGATTTCGAGGGTATGGTCATCTTGCCTGAGATCCCGCAAGGAAGAAGAACGAGTCCATGAAGAAGACAAGCGGACGTAGTCGAACGAATCCTCACAACTCCGGAACGAAACCGAAGCTAACGAGAGAAGCAACCCGGAAAGAAACAAACAACATAGTAAACAACCACCACATAACATGGCATGATGCAAAACAAGTATGATGCATGTCCGGTTTAAATGAGGCATGGCATGGCAAAGTGCAACACACAACACTACAAATTAAGTGGAGCTCAATATGCAACGAGTTGCATATTGACGAAACACCACATCAATTATTTAGTTCTCTCTCGTTTATGTACCCAACAATATTAAATGTTATTAACCATGGCAAGAGGTGAAGCATATGGAAACTACCTATTTAGGCAATTTAAATGAGGCTGGAAATAACAAATGACAATTCCGGAATATCCCCATATGCATATTTTGGAATTGGTACTGTTCTGCCCTAAACACAATTTTAATGTTGTTAAACAGCAAAATGAAGTGCACCAAGTTAAACTAGGCATTTTTCTACCCCATCTACATATAAAGTTTATTTAAAATCCGAGCTACGGTTATTTAGTTATGGAATAAATCATTTTAACATATTATTTGAGCAAATTTAATCAAACAACATTTTAAACAATTTTAACATGGGTGAAAGTGGCATATTATTAAAGAACATGAAAACATGAACAAAATGCATATATGACATGTTTCATTTGAATGCATGGATCTTTAGTTATTAACAAACCAAAATAATGGCATTTTCTGTAAATAAGAATGCATTGGATAATTCTAAAATACAGCCTGGAAAAAAATATGCACGGGCCCGAAGCATTACGGTGCAGCGGCCCAGATGAGGATTCGGCCCAAGCAGCTGTGGGTGTGTGCAAAAGAAATAAAAGAACAGAGCAAAAAGAGGGGCGCCTGGGATTTGAACCCAGACCTCCTAGATGTGAGAACGAGGGGGGAACCACTGGGCTAGCTTAGTGCTCATGATACAAAGGGAGATCGGCAGAAGATAATGGATATGCGCATCGCGACCAGGACAAAACCTGAAGCGTGAGCACGGGGACTCGCCGGCGACGGGAGCCAGCAGCAACCCCTGCTGTGGTTGCAGAGGACCGGCGGGGGTGCGAAAACGTGCCAGGGTGCGTGTGGTGGAGCAACGACGCGAGGGTGTGGGCGCTTGTACGAGGCCAAGCCTGACTGGCCATGGTTTCCGGTTGGAAGGAGGACACCGTGTGCGGGTGTGCGGCGAGCAGCGGCTAGGCAGGGGCTGGACAAGCCCCTGAGGTTGTGCAAACGCATGCGTGTATAGGTGGAGCAGCTGCGGGAGCGTGGGTCGCAGGCTGCGTGTGTGAGTGGATGTGTGGGTGCTGTGCAGAAGAGGCAAGGCACGAGCTTGAACTCGTTCCCCTGGTCGGCCATGGCGGACGGCCTCGGGGTTGCGCGGATCGACGGACATGCGGACAACGAGACCAGGGAGAGAGATGGGGAGGAGCGGAGCTTCACCGTGGGGGTGTTGCTGGAGTCGATCGGGGTCGGGGACGAGCGGAAGCGACGGGGGAAGGTGCTGCCCGTGAAGCAGGGGAGGAAGAGGACGACGGGGAGGTAGCCGGACTTGGCGATCCTTGGGCGCGGCTCGTCGTCAGAATGGGTCCGGTGCAGTGTTATCGAGCGAGAAGACGACGGAGGGGAGGCCACGGCGGAGGGATAGGCCGGCGGCGAGGTCGTGCCCGAGCCGGCCATGGCTCCTGGAGGCGGGGAAGCAGGTGCATGGGTGCCCCTTACCTGTGGCGGCGGCGCGGAGGGGAAAAGAGGGAGGAGGAGGAACCCTAGGGCGAGGGCTGCTGGTTTTATAGGAGGGCGAGGCGAGCTGGCTCGGCCACGGTGGCCATGGCGAGCGTGTAAAGCAGAGGAGGAGAGGTAGGAGAAAGGTGGTGAAAGCTACAGTCTCCCCCGCTGACGGATGGGTCCAGCGTTGCCACGTGGGACGAGTGGAAGAGAGGGTTGGCTGGGTTTTTGGGTGAGAAAAGGATCTGGGGGGATAAGTGGGCTGCTGCTGGGCTGCCTTCTACTGCGCCGGCCTGCGGGAAACTGGGCCGCTGCTCTCTCTTCCTTTTCCATTGCCTCAGGCAGAAAATAAACAGAAAAGCACAGGGATAAAAGAGGGGTGTATGAGAGATATAAGAATATCCCTACGATGCTGGAATTATGCACTAATTGAAATAATTGGTTTGGGCATTTTTAGAGAAAGAAAATTATCGCAAGTTTGAACTAAATTCAAACTTGAGGCAATTTTGATTCCAACCAAATCAAGTCCAAAAGAGTTAAAAATTGGCAGAGAGGGTTTAGGCATGGTGAGCTAGCTTCAGGAAAAGAATGAACATTAATGAAGGAGGGAATAATGTCGCTTGCAACAACATGAAGGAAGAAGGAAGGGAGAGGTGATGATACATGGGCATGGCTTGAGAGAGATAGCAAGGGCTGATGCACCCACAACATGAAAGTAACATGTAACATAAGGATGAGTGCAATGCACATGATGCTCATGGAAACAACATGAATGACCAAAAGCAATATGACAAGAGATAGGCATGGGAATTATTTTGCAAGTGTGTTTCGGTTAATTCCAAACTAATGGAATATTTATAATAGCTCCATAAATATTAGGAGGATATGTTATAAAGAGAAATCACCATGTGAATTCCCTCGATTTAAATGGATCGAAGATCCATGCAATTTACTTAGTTGAGTTTAAAGAAAAAAATTTAAATGACATGAAGGCATGATGACATGATGCAATGAAAAATAAAAGAGCAAGCACAAAAGAAACACACGGTGATCACGAAAAATATGGAAGTCTTCTGAAGCGTCGGTCTTGGGGCGTTACAACACTCCACCACTACAAGAGGATCTCGTCCCGAGATCTAGGATGGCACCAGAGAGAAATGGAAGGGGAAGAGGTAAAACAAATTGCTTGTTTGACAAATGAGTGAAACCATTGAACCTTGACAGGTTGCAAAGCTTGAAGAAATGACACGACGGAGGTGAACAAAATTTAAAACACTCCGTTCAGCAAGAGGAACAAGGAACATTACAAGAACCTTGAGGTTAAGTGACACGATAGATATTTGAACCACTCCGGTTAAAACAAGATAGGGAAAGAATAAGAATGATATAATTTGGGCAGCACTCCGACTGTAAATGGAAGGAATTGAACATGATCTTGACAAGATGAGAGGATACTCGATGAAATTACTAACACATTGCCTCCGGAACTAATGAAAGAATGACACAAGGGGTAAGAAAGATTTCAGACAGCACTCCTGTTGAGGGAGGAGACAAAACTTGATAAGATGAGAGAACTCGAATGAAAACACGACACTCCGGCTAAATGGATAAGAAAGGAAAAATTACATGTTCTTGACAAAACAAGATGATTGGTCGAAGAGAGCAACATCACAATGCCTCCGGGACGAACGAATAGAAGATAGATCGTCGGAATAAGATAACGGAGAAGAAAATGACAACTTCTGCCACAAATGAGCTTGGAAAGCATCCTTCCAAGAAGGTTATAACGGAGTTGTTGGAAAAAACCAACAACAAAAGGAGATGATCCTCGTGGGCTTATGGAGACATCTCAAAACATGAGGTGAAAATTTTGCCACTAACGAAAACAATTGCTTGCTTGAGATCAACGAAGAGATGAAATCTTCTCTCGCCGAGAGGATAGGAGAAAACTTGGATCATCGATAAGCACCATAATAGCAACATTCCTTAGGGAAGGCTTTAGGTGAAACATGACACAAGATAGATCCAACGAAGAGATTGGTGGATTTAAAATATCTCATTCTTGACAACATGTGAATCATGAAACGCGAACTCAAATTGTCAAGAACGACATAACACCACCTCAAAAGATATTGTTGAAAGAATTGCACTTTGGAATGCAAGAAGAAGAATGCTTGAACTCCTCAAGACAAACATGTGTTGAACACCATGTTTATTTTAGAGTAAAGCTTGACTGATCTTGACCCCGGGAGAAATCTTGAAGAACAATTGAAGAATGAAAAGAATCCTTGACGAAGCACCATGTAGAGCCTTCGTTAGAACTCCCGTAATAAAAAAATGATCAAACAAAATGGAAACTTGAAAAGAACTCCGGGAGAAGCCTTGCAATGATTAGATGAAGCTTTGAAATGATATAACCGAGAAAACTTGGAACTCCGGAAAGAAAAGATGAACAACTTGGAACCGAGAATTTGATATCGTGAACGAACTCCGGAAGAAGGAATTAATCACTTGGATGAAACAAGAATAAGGATTACCTTATGCTTAGCCTTCACCAATTTAAATTGATGACAAGCAACGGATCTTGCATACTACTTATTCTTGTAGAAAGGATTAAGATAGATATTGCGCAAACTTGTGAAGGTCTTCATCGAACCACCGGTAGGATTGAAACAACGAATAAATTGATATGATAACGAAGGGAGAGAAAATCTTGAACGAACCACCGCGAGAATTGAAAACAAGTGAAGAAAAGGTAAAGAAACATCGGGAAGAATTAGAAAATGAACGAAGATACTTGGGGAAATTTAGATACAAGAGAATGAAGAGATCACGAGCTGACTAGAGAATACTTGAATGATGCACTGGTAAGATTTGGAGTACGAGAGCTGAAAACTTAGAACGAAGAAATCTTCTGAAATGATGGCCTTTGGATGAACAAGAGACGAAAACAACTCTGAAATGCTCCGGATGGGTAAGAAAAGAATTGCGTGATTGGAAACAATTTGAGAGGATGGCAACAAGTTAGAACCATGAATCTTCAAGAGAACGGACCAAGATTCAAGAGAATTTCTTCTTCGTTCTTCAAATGTTGAGAATGACGACGAGAAACACCACCATGAATTGTTGAGGCACTCCGGAATGAAAATTGGAAAGGTTGAACCAACGACGAAAAGAATTTAAAAGATCTTGGAGAAAGACATGACTGATGATAATTCATTCTTAAGTCAAACTTCGAAAAGAATTTAGGAATAGCTCCGAAAAAATTATAAGAGTCAGGTAAGATCCTGGAAAAAGACCTGTGGGTTAGGGCCCACTCAAAAGATGCACCGTTGGCATGATTTAGAAGAGAGATCACACTAGTTGAATTAAATGGCTTGAATGAGATAGCATCCTCAAAAGAACTTGAGTGAATTGAGAATGGAAACTTGAATCTTCTGAGATATCTTCATCACTCCGGAACAATTGAATAGCGAGAAGTGGAATATTAAGAGGTGCACCGGTACGAGAAAAACATTTGAAACGAGGAAAACATATGATCGACAAAGCTTGAATTTAATCCACCGGAGAAGAATACAAGAATGATGAATGATGAACTTGAAGTTTCGTGAGCATCTTCATGAGAAATCATCGATTAAGAACATTGACGGAAAAGAATGGAGAGACTTCCCATCTATAAGATGGATACTAGATTAAGAAATCTGAGTCCTTGAAGAAAAAGGGTGGGAGGGCGGGAAAACAAAGACAACTTCGAAACGGATGAAACGAACAATGTTGGGAAACTGAGAGGTGATCTTGCGAATGTTGAAATGATTGGATCCACTTGAAGAGAAGCACGCCGGTTGGAAAAGAAATTACCATGACGACCTCGATGATCAAGAAGGATTAGTATTCACACAGCAATATGAGAACACCGTTTAGGAAAGGTATGGATTCAACATTTGACTTCGAAGCAACTCGAATACCACAAATAAAAACAAAACAAAGGATTGGCTCGCAGAATAAGCCAGAACAAACATATGATAGAGATTTCGTCTGAAGTTTTCGTGGTGGGCCCACACGGGCTCGATCGTACAGCACCATCATGTACAAGGCAGTGCACATGACATACGAAGCGTCTCCGAGTCGGCATAGCCAAGGACTCTTTAAGACACTACGAGACCACTGTAAAACCAACCGTGGAAAGGCGGACCACTAGACGTCGAACCCCAATCTCATATCATGCATCTGTCGGAAAGATATCCTAGGAGCTACTTGAATTCCCACTTATAAACTCCCGAAACTTTCTGGTTATGCAATCTGGTGTTGGGGATACAGGGGACACAAAATATATCACCCAAACTAACAATACCTAGATCCAGCTGTATCCATCCGTCAACACATAACCAAGAAAACTCCGGAAATCGTTTACCTCAACCTTCGAAAAGCATCCGTTATACGAGTTATGGCAATACTCCCGAACTCCCGCCCCAGTACTGGGTGGCGTCGAGGTGATCTCACCAACAACTGCATAAAAGAGATTTCGATGTCGGCGAAACTCAGGTATTCCAGAACTGCAACGATAAAATTGTGACGACAACACCTCGGAGCTCAACTCCCCGGGACACTGCCACAACCCCTAAATGTCAGGAGGCACCAAGAACAATGTTCTCGTCACAAAACCATCGGAACGATTCCAAGATACCCGCGTTATCCTAAAAAAATTTTTAGTGAAATTTGAGGAGAGAAGAGTCAAAACTTCTACGTCAGGAGACCTCACCAGAGCGACGAAGGGACTGAGGAGTAAAAAGAATCCTACTCTCCGATATATATAATCCTAAGACTCAAAACATTTTTGTTCTAGACTCAACAACGTCAGCGATTCGATCAAGCAGGGGGCTCCTAAGTCGGGGATGGCTCTGATTACCAACTTGTAACGCCCACGATGCGGCTATATCTCCCACGTGTCGAGGCACGACTTAGAGGCATAACCGCATTGTGGTTTTGTCGCAAGAAGGGTCATCTTCACACAATCCCATGTAATGAACAAGAATGGGATAAAGAGTTGGCTTACAATCGCCACTTCACACAATACATAATAAAACATACATCATTCAGAGATACACACATAGGTCCGACTACGGAACCAAAATAAAAGAAGACAACCCAACTGCTAGATCCCCGATCGTCCCAACTGGGCACCACTACTGATCAACATGAAAAGAAACAACACAACGAACAAGATCTTCATCGAGCTCCCACTTGAGCTCAGTTGCGTCACCTGCACTGGTATCATCGGCACCTGCAACTGTTTTGGAAGTATCTGTGAGTCACGAGGACTCAGCAATCTCACACCCGCGAGATCAAGACTATTTAAGCTTATAGGAAAGGATGGGTAATGAGGTGGAGCTGCAGCAAGCACTAAGCATATATGGTGGCTAACATACGCAAATAAGAGCGAGAAGAGAAGCAACGGAACGGTCGTGAAGCTAGCAATGATCAAGAAGTGATCCTGAACTCCTACTTACGTCAAACATAACCCAGAAACCGTGTTCATTTCCCGGACTCCGCCGAGAAGAGACCATCACGGCTACACACGCGGTTGATGCATTTTAATTAGGGTCAAGTGTCAAGTTCTCTACAACCGGACATTAACAAATTCCCATCTGCCTCATAACCGCGGGCACGGCTTTCAAAAGATAATACCCTGCAGGGGTGTCCCAACTTAGCCCATCATAAGCTCTCACGGTCAACGAAGGATAAACCTTCTCCCGGAAAGACCCAATCAGTCTCGGAATCCCGGTTTACAAGACATTTTGACAATGGTAAAACAAGACCAGCAAAGCCACCCGAATGTGCCGACAAATCCCGATAGGAGCTACACATATCTCGTTCTCAGGGCACACCGGATTGTCCAAGCTTCCGATAGGCGAACCCAGAGTTGCCCCTGGTGGCCACCGGCGACTGACGGGTTGGACCAACACTCAGAGGAGCACTGGCCCGGGGGTTTAAAATAAAGATGACCCTTGAGTCTGCAGCACCCAAGGGAAAAGGCTTAGGTAGGCAAATGGTAAAACCAAGGTTGGGCCTTGCTGGAGGAGTTTTATTCAAGGCGAACTGTCAAGGGGGTCCCATAAATCACCCAACCGCGTAAGGAACGCAAAATCAAGGAACATAACACCGGTATGACGGAAACTAGGGCGGCAAGAGTGGAACAAAACACCAGGCATAAGGCCGAGCCTTCCACCCTTTACCAAGTATATAGATGCATTAATTAAGATAAGAGATATTGTGATATCCCAACATAATCCATGTTCCAACATGGAGCAATCTTCATCTTCACCTGCAACTAGCAACGCTATAAGAGGGGCTGAGCAAAAGCGGTAACATAGCCAAACAACGGTTTGCTAGGAAAGGTGAAGGTTAGAGGCTTGACATGGCAATATGGGAGGCATGATATAGCAAGTGGTAGGTAGCGCGGCATAGAAATAGAGCGAACAACTAGCAAGCAAAGATAGAAGTGATTTCGAGGGTATGGTCATCTTGCCTGAGATCCCGCAAGGAAGAAGAACGAGTCCATGAAGAAGACAAACGGATGTAGTCGAACGAATCCTCACAACCCCGGAACGAAACCGAAGCTAACGAGAGAAGCAACCCGGAAAGAAACAAACAACATAGTAAACAACCATCACAGAAACATGGCATGATGCACAATCAAGTATGATGCATGTCCGGTTTAATGAGGCATGGCATGGCAAAGTGCAACACACAACACTACAAATTAAGTGGAGCTCAATATGCAACGAGTTGCATATTGACGAAACACCACATCAATTATTTAGTTCTCTCTCGTTTATGTACCCAACAATATTAAATGTTATTAACCATGGCAAGAGGTGAAGCATATGGAAACTACCTATTTTAGGCAATTTAAATGAGGCTGGAAATAACAAATGACAATTCCGGAATATCCCCATATGCATATTTTGGAATTGGTACTGTTCTGCCCTAAACACAATTTTAATGTTGTTAAACAGCAAAATGAAGTGCACCAAGTTAAACTAGGAATTTTTCTACCCCATCTACATATAAAGTTTATTTAAATCCGAGCTACGGTTATTTAGTTATGAAATAAATCATTTTAACATATTATTTGAGCAAATTTAATCAAACAACATTTTAAACAATTTTAACATGGGTGAAAGTGGCATATTATTAAAGAACATGAAAACATGAACAAAATGCATATATGACATGTTTCATTTGAATGCATGGATCTTTAGTTATTAACAAACCAAAATAATGGCATTTTCTGTAGTAAGAATGCATTGGATAATTCTAAAATACAGCCCGGAAAAAAAATATGCATGGGTCCGAAGCATTATGGTGCAGCGGCCCAGATGAGGATTCGGCCCAAGCAGTTGTGGGTGTGTGCAAAAGAAATAAAAGAACAGAGCAAAAAAAGGGGCGCCTGGGATTTGAACCCAAGACCTCCTAGAAGTGAGAACGAGGGGGGAACCACTAGGCTAGCTTAGTGCTCATGATACAAAGGGAGATCGGCAGAAGATAATGGATATGCGCATCGCGACCAGGACAAAACCTGAAGCGTGAGCACGGGGACTCGCCGGCGACGGGAGCCAGCAGCAACCCCTGCTGTGGTTGCAGAGGACCGGCGGGGGTGCGAAAACGTGCCAGGGTGCGTGTGGTGGAGCAGCGACGCGAGGGTGTGGGCGCTTGTGCGAGGCCAAGCCTGATTGGCCATGGTTTCCGGTTGGAAGGATGACACCGTGTGCGGGTGTGCGGCGAGCAGCGGCTAGGCAGGGGCTGGACAAGCCCCTGAGGTTGTGCAAACGCATACGTGTATAGGTGGAGCAGCTGCGGGAGCGTGGGTCGCAGGCTGCGTGTGTGAGTGGATGTGTGGGTGCTGTGCAGAAGAGGCAAGGCACGAGCTTGAACTCGTTCCCCTGGTCGGCCATGGCGGACGGCCTCGGGGTTGCGCGGATCGACGAGCATGCGGACAACGAGACCAGAGAGAGATGGGGAGGATCGGAGCTTCACCGTTGGGGTGTTGCTGGAGTCGGTCGGGGTCGGGGACGAGCGGAAGCGACGAGGGAAGGTGCTGCCCGTGAAGCAGGGGAGGAAGAGGACGACGGGGAGGTAGCCGGACTTGGCGATCCTTGGGCGCGGCTCGTCGTCAGAATGGGTCCGGGGCAGTGTTATCGAGCGAGAAGACGACGGAGGGGAGGCCACGGCGGAGGGATAAGCCGGCGGCGAGGTCGTGCCCGAGCCGGCCATGGCTCATGGCAGCGGCGCGGAGGGGAAAAGAGGGAGGAGGAGGAACCCTAGGGCGAGGGCTGCTGGTTTTATAGGAGGGCGAGGCGAGCTGGCTCGGCCACGGTGGCCATGGCGAGCGTGTAAAGCAGAGGAGGAGAGGTAGGAGAAAGGTGGTGAAAGCTACAGTCTCCCCCGCTGACGGATGGGTCCAGCGTTGCCACGTGGGACGAGTGGAAGAGAGGGTTGGCTGGGTTTTTGGGTGAGAAAAGGATCTGGGGGGGATAAGTGGGCTGCTGCTGGGCCTGCTGGAAGCTGGGCCGCTGCTCTCTCTTCCTTTTCCATTGCCTCAGGCAGAAAATAAACAGAAAAGCACAGGGATAAAAGAGGGGTGTATGAGAGATATAAGAATATCCCTACGATGCTGGAATTATGCACTAATTGAAATAATTGGTTTGGGCATTTTTAGAGAAAGAAAATTATCGCAAGTTTGAACTAAATTCAAACTTGAGGCAATTTTGATTCCAACCAAATCAAGTCCAAAAGAGTTAAAAATTGGCAGAGAGGGTTTAGGCATGGTGAGCTAGCTTCAGGAAAAGAATGAACATTAATGAAGGAGGGAATAATGTCGCTTGCAACAACATGAAGGAAGAAGGAAGGGAGAGGTGATGATACATGGGCATGGCTTGAGAGAGATAGCAAGGGCTGATGCACCCACAACATGAAAGTAACATGTAACATAAGGATGAGTGCAATGCACATGATGCTCATGGAAACAACATGAATGACCAAAAGCAATATGACAAGAGATAGGCATGGGAATTATTTTGCAAGTGTGTTCCGGTTAATTCCAAACTAATGGAATATTTATAATAGCTCCATAAATATTAGGAGGATATGTTATAAAGAGAAATCACCATGTGAATTCCCTCGATTTAAATGGATCGAAGATCCATGCAATTTACTTAGTTGAGTTTAAAGAAAAAAAATTAAATGACATGAAGGCATGATGACATGATGCAATGAAAAATAAAAGAGCAAGCACAAAAGAAACACATGGTGATCACGAAAAATATGGAAGTCTTCTGAAGCATCGGTCTTGGGGCATTACACCCCCTCTCTCCCGGTGGCGCCGGAGTGCCGCCGGGGCTAGGATCGTGACGGCGATCTATCTCAACAATCTTGCTACCGTCAACGCCAACTTTCTCCCCCTCTATGCAGCGGTGTAACACCTCTTCTCCCCGTTGTGATCTCTACTTAAACATGGTGCTCAACTCCATATATTATTTCCCAATGATCTATGGTTATCCTATGATGTTTGAGTAGATCTGTTTTGTCCTGTGGGTTATCAACAGCGGCTGCTCATCCACATCACCACTTCACATATACGGGAGGAAATCCAAGGCAAGGTGAGAATACATGGCCGCCTTTTTCCCTCCCTTATTGATCGATGATTCTTTAGTTTCACCGTACATCTCATATATGTTTCGTGCTACCCACTTAATTTTCTCTTGGTTTGGTCTCATGGTGATCTTGATCCCATGTTGATACAAATCAAGATGATAGATGAAATGTATAGTCTGGTCATATACTGATCTTCAATCCTATACTGATGCGAACTAAGTGCACATGTGCAATCAGAATTCTTCTTGTTTTGGTCTCATGGTGATCTTGTATCCCATGTTGATACAAGTCAAGACCAAAAAATTATGCTCATCTTGTTTTGGTCTCATGGTGATCTTGCATCTCCATGTTGATACAACTCAAGAACAAATGAAATCCTTCTTGTTTTGGTCTCATGGTGATCTTGCATCCCATGGTCGACGCAACTCAAGAGTAAATGAAATCCTTCTTGTTTTTGTCTCATGGTGATTTTGCATCCCATGTTGATACAGATCAAGGATAGAAATAAATATCTTGTGAAATGTTGTTAGAAATGCTAGCCATCTAAGTGTGAAGCTAAGGCCAAATGGAATAATGTTTGCATGTCATCTGCCTAGAATTGGTCAATATGAGACCTAAACTTGGACGAATTAAATAACACATACGACCATGTTCTGATTAAAATATTCTCTATGTTTAAGTAGCATGAACTCTAATTAGAAACTAGATATATACGCATGTGAAACAAAGCCAAGCAAACATTATCTGCAGTGCTTTGATTTGGAAATTAGTCAGACTACTTACGCGTTCCTTTCAAATGAATGCATGTATCGGCCAAATTAAATTTTATGATAGATGATTTCGCTATACTGATTTGCACTAGATATAACATAGTGCGCTTGGAATATTGAGAGGTCCCAAATAAACATGATGATAAAACATATATAGTTTAGTTTCATATAGCTAAACTCGAATTGAGAATTTTCGTGGACTTCATCTTGTCCATGTGAAATATAAGTTGATATATACACTTCTGTTTGGTTACACTATGAGCATACAGTCTATGCTATGTTGGTGATAATACAAGCAAGAAGAAATCACCATACTTCATTTGGTTATGCTACACATGGGCACGATGTTGCTACATGATGCTAGTACTAATACAAGTGAAGTGAAACTTGATAAATACTCATGCACTTGAAATGCAAAATCATATAAATGTTCGACCAGTTTCGCTTAGTCACATGTCCGTATATGATATGTTTTAGACTATAGGAAAAACTGGTGATAATACAATTGCAAGTAGGAAATTAACCCACATGTCATAAGATAATCCCTCATATGGATTAAAACTACTCGATCCAACGCCGTAAGAGTACAAATTAGGGTCGAATATACAAACCACTCCAACAACTATGAGTATAAACTACGGTGCAAATATCACAAAATAGGACAAAAACTCTCACTTGGCGATATATAAACAAAATGCCGCAAAATAGTAAGTGGTATTATATTTACCAACCAAATGTCTCCAAAATAGACTAGATGGATAAAATAAGTGGACATGTGGTATGTAGCTAACTCTACAGTAAGCGTACATCAACTCAACTAAAAAATATTAATGGTCCCTTCATATGGACGTACATATGACCAGAGTCATAATCTGGGTTTGCTTGCACTGGAAATATTGTAGTGCATTTGCATACCAAAACAAATCAAATGTTTTCTCCTTAGAAAATACATATATCTAGCTTATCTCCAAAAGAGAGTGAAGTTAGATCATGCATGCCCCATATGGAATGCAAATATTTCAAAAGCGTAGATGTCATCTACTCATTATAAAAGAGAGTACTACATACATCCGTTAATACTAAAACAAATATGATAAGTGAAAAATACCCTGCATGTACAAGTCACGTGCATGATTTTATGGCCCATATACATGCATCATGTTTGAAAGCTCACTTTGTCGATTGATTAACATTATGATAATTTTCTCATACAAACTAAAAAAATGGTTGGATATATCATATATACATGGTCTATATATGGGTTAATCGATCAGGAAATTGAAATGAAGTATGCATGTATATGTTGACACTATGTACTACCAATATTAGTAAAAATGGCATAAGATAGAATATAACTTCTAAAATAGGTCATATGCTGCAAATAAAAAACCATCACACATGATAGCATCAACAAACTTCAAGGCTCCCCCGAGCACGCAGACGTCGACGATAGCGAGGAGGATTTATCTTGTAGCAAATTGTAATAGGCACGTGATGTAATCCTATGTAATAGATATGTTGGAATTCTTAATCAGGGGTTTTCTCTTCGAAGATGTAATTAACAGATTTTTATGTAAATGTAAGAGTTCTGGAAATAATGTACCTGCAATGTTTGATATTCTTTTATTGTATGCAATTACGCATTTAAATATATTCATTCTGTATCAATGACGTGGACGCGTGTATCATGCCTGCCATTTTCCCGTCATCGCGGGTTGATCATGAGAATACCCGCGAGTTGATGTGTAGTCGGGTTGACCTGGAGGGTACCCGCGAGATCTCAACGTGGCAAGGCCGGGCATTCCGGGCCCTTGCCGTAAGTCCATGAGACGGGGCGATGGGGTCACATGATCGTGAGTCTCTGCTTGTTACCGCGCTCTCCCAAGACACTAACGGTTTGGATATATGATCCGAGTAGGCTTCTGGCCTTTTCGCACTAACCACCACGCAGAAATAAGTATGGGCACTCTGTGTCGTATGTATGAGCTGAAGCTCTTCAGACGTCAGCGGCGGAGTGGCGCGCGCCGGGTTGGACTGGAACGCCTTGACCAGTACTACATGGCTTGTTGCAGCATTGCCCCAAGAATTGCTAAAGTAATTAACTTCAATAATTCCATGATATTAGCACCAGATCGATTGATGTACGTGTTCGTGTCATCCTGTTGCGCGGTTTGCATACAGTGAAAGCATGGTACATAAATTACTTATTTCAGATGTAGTATGACATCTGCATTATTCCAGTCTGGTGAATTCCCTTTTTGTGTCGTATTTCTATTGGAAGTTATCATATATAATACCTATTCGATCAAAATAGTTCTAAGAATCTAATGTTGTCGAATTTTTGTGCAATCTAGATTATCCACTTCTGTGAAGCTTGGAAGGATACATTCATCTATATTTTTTAGCAGTTTCCTCTTTTGTATTTACCTTTCAGCAATTAACCAATAATTAAAGATGAAAGCACTATAGCATTGTATGGTCAAAATAAAAATAGCTTCTACACATGTTGTATTTATGTTTCATGATTTAAACTGGTTGTCCTGATCACAGGTGATGTGAAATCGTTTTACAAAATAGGCATCCAATATGGGTTGGGATTTTGTAATATTGGATTCACATGCCATGCAAGACTTGATTTTTGGGACATCTAATGTTATCTTCTCTTCTTTGTGTGTATGCTCATCAGGGGCTGTTTAAGCTAACTTCTATGGTAACCTTTCTTAGATAGATCATTTGAACCTTTGCCTATCATATGTTTTATTTCAGCAGAAATATTCCATATGTTTTATTTCTTTTCCTTCTTAGCATGGGAAATGTTTCAAATGCTCACCCGGAGCTATTTTTGAAGTTTATCTGTTAAGAAATAAGGTCAGTTATTTATCGCATTTTTATGTTAAGAAATGTGATATGTTCTCACCAGTCTATGTATGCAGAAGGTTTCATAAATTGTTACACTGATATTTCTTTCAATAGAAGAACTTTTTGTCGATTTGTTACATAGCAGATGGGATCATTCGCCAGCAGACTCAAGCCGAAGCAGCTATAGGGGACACATATGTGTGATGCACTGAAGAGAATCATATGGACGTTGCCCAGATTGTCGGGATCATAGCAAGAAAAACTTCGTAAGATGTCCCTTTCATGTCAATCCTTGTTAGAAGAGATGCAACCAATTAGTAACCATATAGATGGTGCAATTGATCACAAAGTTTTTTGTACAACCCTGGCCTGGATTTTGGCTTCTAGGATATATTGTACCCGCCGAATGTTAACACTCGGCAAATTAAGCTGAGCCAAAATAAAGTTTGAGTCATGGGAGAGGGAGGTAGAGAGGGAGAGGGGGAGTGTGTGTGTGTGTGTGTGTGTGTGAGTGTGTGTGTGAGAGAGAGAGAGGTGAGAGAGAGAACGAGGGTGGGGTAGAGGAGGGTGGGACAGAGTTGGGGAGCGAGAGACATATATAGGGTGTGAAAGAGAGGATGAAAGAGAGAGGGAAACTAACGTATTACAATGAGAGAGAGATGTCAGATAGAGAGAGCTTTAGTGTGCAATATAGTACAAGTGCACCCTTACGTGTTTGAAATTCAAAGTTTGTGTTCACGTAGGTGGAAGGGGGATTGCAAGCCGGATCTTTCACTAACTGAGCTGGCAAACATGGACCGGGGTTGCGGCGATAGTTGGTGGAGAAATAAGATGTTGAGTGATTTATTGATAAAAAAAAGTAAACTGTAGATGTGCATGAAAAATTTATAGGTATACATTTTTGTGAAAAAAAAATTGATCTATTGCAAAAGTTCATCACAAGTACAAATCACCTCAAACGTTATAAAAGTTACATCGAGGTCTCTAGATTATCAAACAACCAATACTGTTGTCAGATGTGCCGTCGATGCGCTGCTATTGCCGCTCCCCTACTGGAGCCGGTTACCGATAACAGTCTGGAAGTCCTCGTGCACGTGCCCCTAAGAACCAACGCCTTGGAGCCTTAATCGTCGTTGTTAAATTCTTGAATAGATTTGTAGCAATTGACATCAAATCCCACCACCGCGCACGGACAACAAAAAACCCTAACCTCGCCGCCCCAAGGCGACAGCAGGAATCTACATCAGAGCTCCGTCGACTACGTCTAGATGGACTAAAACCATTAACCTAAACTACTAGCTAGAGCAACACCTAGAGGGGAGGCAAATGCATAGCTTCACCACATAAGTCTGGAGGGGAGAGTTTCCCCTAGCCATAGAGAGAAGGGGAGAAAATTCTCCAAGAGTTTTATGTATCTATAGACATACGTTAACTTGATTAAGGCCGAACAACCAAACTAATATATGCCCCGTTGCAACGCACAAGCAATATTTTTTTCAGCATGAAATCTTTATGCTAATTATATATATTGCTTGTGCAGGATGCAAATGAAGCTAAAGACAACATTCCTGAAATATCTTAACCGCATCAAATAGATATTAGTTTGTAACATATATTTTTTGGATAATTTCTTTCTATGTACACATCTTCGAGTTACATGGCATGCGAAGTAGATTTTAATTATTTTTCGATTGTTCTAGGCTATCTTTTCTATACATATAAAATTTGAAATGCATTATATTTATAGGCCCTCAATGTACACACCCTCTAGTTACATTGTAGGCGAAGTGGATTTTAATTATTTTTCGGTTCTTTCCGGCTATCTTTTCTATACATATGAAATTTGAAATGCTTTATATTTGTAGGTGTAATCAGCAAAAAATTATATCTACGAAATTTGATATGCATTGTATTCATAAGTGCACTTGTAAAAATAATTAAAAAGCCTGTGGCAATGCACGGGCGTTCTACTAGTATATAATTGTTTGTAAGTGTGTATAAAACATTCAAGATTGATACTATAATGGTATGAAACAATCAAAAATTATAGATATGTTGGAGAAGTATCACCGTGATGCTATTCCCCTTCGACACAAGATGATCAATCAGCAAATCGATATGATTAGAGATCAGACCTGCAACATATGTTGAAGAATTTTTGTTATGTTTGAATCTTTAGCTACAATGCTCTCGTTCTGTTCGTGCAATTGCGCTAGAGATGTCGATGTCAATCTATTCCCTTGTTGCAACGTTCTGAGCAAGGTGCCGTTCGGACTTCTTGATTTCTGGGATTCTTTTTACAAAATAAGTTGGTTAGTTTTTTTTAAAAAAACTCAATAGTTAGGAGCTACTGCAGCATTCTTTTGTATCCAACTGTTCTCAATCTTGTGCTATATTTTGCTGAGACAGCTGATTTTCGGAAACTTGGGTTTCAGAGATGTTTTGTTTCCTGGGCAGAAACTTGGCTTGCAGAGATGTAACTGTAAAAAAAGAAAATAACTACAATAAAACTGATAGCCTACATTTTTTGAGTGAATTGCGAAAAACTACCACATTGAGGCCTAGGTTTACAGAAAACACCGGTGTATGAATTTCTGGCAAAAACCACTGATTCTCGGTCTAATCTTTTGCGAAAAACACCATTTGATGAATTATGACAGATGGAGCCCACCATTTTTCTGATGTGGCGTAATGTGTCGTTAGGCAGGGTCTTTTTGCCAAAACCTCCCCCCCTCCCTGAAATTTTTTCGGTGAAGAAACTCCCCTCTCCCGGCGCGACCCCGCCCTCCCAGTGCTGCCACCTACCTCCCAGCGGGCAGCTTGGGCGCAAGCGGAGCAAGCGGCGGCGGCACGCAGCTCGGGCGCAACCCCGAGCTCCAAGTGGAGCAAGCGGCGGCGGCGACGCACACCTTGGGCACAAGCAGCAGCGCACTTGACCCCGCCCTCCCAGCGGAGCAGGCAGCGGCGACGGCGACGCATAGCTCGGGCACAAGCAGCGGCACGCTTGACCCCGCTCTCCCAGCGGCGGTGCGCAGCTCGGGCGCAAGCAACGGCCTCGACCGTGAGCGCACGGTGGCCGTCGACACCAAGTGAATGACTGAGCCCCCACTTTCGTGGCCCCTAGTCGCCGGCGACTCCATACCAGCAGCACCGCCGCGGGCATGACCCAGCCGCCACCGCCGCCTCCTCCTCTGGTGCTCGTCTCACCACCGTTAGATGCGGATGCGGCACCATAGGTCGAGGCGATGATCCACCCTCTTCCCCCTCCGGACGCGGTGGCCATGGCCGGTGATGAGACTCATGAGCGTCGATGGCTCTGCGCACAGCCTGGAGCTGATTGCGTTTTGGGCTTTTGCGTGAAGGGTGTCTATGCAAAAATACTAGGGATTATTTGGTAAATTTGTCTCACACCTTGTCATCACATGCAGGCCCCACATGTCATAATCAAGGTTAAAATGCCTAAAGCGACCGATCGGTGTTTTCTGCAAAAGATTTGACCGAGAATCAGTGGTTTCTGGAAGAAAATCGAAAACCGGTGTTTTCTACAAACCTATGCCTCAATGTGGTGGTTTTCTGCAATGCACTCACATTTTTCGAACCAGAAATCACATGCTAAGGTGTTAAATGCTCTAATAGTGTGCCATTGGGTGAATTTCCGTTGGTCTATGGGCTTTCTATTGTTCGATTCTACTCCTGTGACCTCCTGCGCGTCCTTCAGGCTTCAGCAACAGCATTGTTTAGTCCCACCTTGGAGTAGCGGTCTCAACTGTTGTAGCAATACATCAACCTATGTGAGGTTGGACCTTTGATGTTGTTGATCTTGCTTACTGTATTGGTTCATCGGTTCGCATGCAGCTTATATCATGATTTATGTTGAATACTACTTCAGTGATGCTTACTAGTGGAGCAAGTTTGATACTGCACTTCAGATTTAACAGGATGCATCGTTGCATGTTTTGTTTCAGTTGTGTAACTTACATTCTTGGTCGTTCTGCTATCCGGCCACTCATTTCTTGTGCACCCTAACATTTTTTTGTCGCGCCCGACAGGTGTTCGGTCAAATAGCATTGGGCTTTTCTTGAACTTGTTGTTTTCTAGAGAAGCATGATGGAGGGGTACTCGGTGTACGAGAATGAGTTATTGTGTGATGTATGGTTGGTCTTTTCTGAGGACTTTGTAGGCATGAACAAGGGCCCGTCCTTTTGGCAAAGCTTGCATACTTCGTTTCATGAGCGAAAGAACTTCGTGCCCTACAACATGCACATCATCCACGCACGCAATGTGAAGTCGCTAACGCATGGTACACCATCTGCAATTCCTTCATGAAGTTTTGCAATGCGATTCACCAAGAGGAGACAAGGTGGTCATTGGGCGCGTCAACCATCAAGATCGTAAGTGTTGCTTTCTGTTACTCTACATGTTGATTAATTCATTCATTCACTCAATGTTGATGTACACGTTGTATAGCATGCACGCGCTATCATGACGTACTACAAGGCCGAGGACAGGTCATTCACGCACATACATTGTAGGATGAAACTCAAGGGGCAGTTTGTGTGGGACGACATGTGCCGGTTCTAGAATAGATGATTCTGAAAAACTTGTTTAATATCCGATTATCTCATTGAATTTGAACTATTGTTGTAATACAGATATTTGAATGGATGAATTGTGCTATTTATATATAAGTTATGTCCAAACTTTACTGAATTCCGTTGTGTTTGCATTAATTTGATTCGGTTTGTTGAGATCCGCTTTGAAATGTATGCGGGGGAAGGTTGAATGGTTTGCTCCCGCATCTGTGTCCGTGGACTGGTCCCCGCCAACCCATGAACAGATATGGTGCCCAATGTATGGGTCAGCGTTGGAGGTGGGGGAAATATTAGGTGATACCGAGGTTTAGGTGATACCGTGATGCGGGCCCATGATAGCCAATAAGGTTATCCAATAGTTCCAAAATTGCGTGCAGGTACAAAAGCTCCTCACATATCGTTCAATCGGATATCCAACAGTTCAGAAGCTCGTATCACGTAAGAGCATCTCTAGCAGACCCCTTAAAACGCAAGAAACCGTAAAATAACCGAGGCGACCGAGCACCGGCACGACTTTGGGTTCCTCCTAGGCACCATCTGCGGCGTACAGCACACCTTCGGCTTCCCCTTGTTCACCACTGTCAATGTCGAGAAGAGCTACCGCCTTGGGCCCCCCTTCCACCCCACCCTCAACGGCGAGCGCTCCGAGGTCCCCACGGACACCCACGACGGCGACGAGATCGAGATCGCCCAGGGCGACGCGAACATGACCGCCTACGACGACATGCTGATTGACGCCGGCTTCGACCACTGGGCCAACCTCCTAGCCAGCGCGCTCGGCCCTCGCCGACGCGCACCCCGAGATCGTCCGCCTCATCGTGCTCCACAGCGAGGCCGGCTGTGGTAGCCTGGCTCAATAGGGATGATAGACTACTCATATCAATAAGGAATTCCTTCTTTTCTGGAAGCCCATTCGGATAGAACTCCAAAGTTAAGCGTGCTCAGCTTGGAGTAGTTTCAGGATGGGTGACCGACCGGGAAGTTGCTCCCGGGTGCACATGAGTGAGGACAAAGTGTGCAGAAAAGACTAGTATTAATATGTGGGGCTAGTCTAGATCCCGCCAAAAGTAATGACCACCGGCGGGTGTGTGCGGGGCGTTACAAGTTGGTATCAGAGCCGACCCTCACGGTTACACGGATGTTTGCGGACAGGTGCGCGGTCATGTTGTGCATGACGTTTGTGACCCGTCATGGCACACGGCATGGCACATGTGCCGGACTGGAAGCAGAGACGTATGTGCCAAGAGGGAACGTTCCTGTGGCCCGACGAGGACGTCGGTTCCTCTGAGTGGGGATGTATGTGATAGCCTGGCTCAATAGGGATGATAGACCACTCATATCAATAAGGAATTCCTTCTTTTCCGGAAGCCCAATCGGATAGAACTCCAAAGTTAAGCGTGCTCAACTTGGATTAATTTCAGGGATGGGTGACCAACCGGGAAGTTGCTCCTGGGTGCGCACGAGTGAGGACAAAGTGCACAGAAAAGACTAGTATTAATCTGTGGGGCCAGTCTAGATCCCGCTAGGAGTAACGACCACCGGCGGGTGTGTCCAGGGTGTTACACCGGCCACGTCCTAGCCCACCGCGTCGTGCCCCTCGGCCTCCACCGCGACGCCGATAGCCCGGCATGGGTGAGCACCGGTCCGCGTACCTCCTCAACGCTGATGTGCATGCGCTCTGCAGTGTCGGCAACGAGTGGGGCTCTGTGGCACGTCGGCGACGCGCGGCGCGAGGCCGCGGAGCGCGAGTTCTTCTTTTTTCTCGAATAAGCATGAGTGTGCGTATCATTCTTTATAGAAGAAGGGGAGGCAAACTCCCAAATGTCCACTTTTACAACTTATACATGCGGGGAAGTCCCCAACTCCACCTTAGTCCACCCTACACCTAGACAGACTACTCTTGAGGGTCCCACCTGCTACCTAGCTCCTCGAAGCCTCTAGTATCTTCCTTAAACAGTCCTGCTTTTGCCCAGAGCTTTCCTTCTTCCCTTATGCATTCCAAAGCTCTTGCGGGTGAGGGGGTAGCTCCATTGAAGATGATGTCATTTCGGTGTTTCCATATTGTCCACATGGCGAGGATACATTTTTCTCTTGTCAACCTCCGATGTCTTGAGTCTTGGTCTTGCCTTGTGCACCATTCTCTAACGATCTCATCTTGCTGCGGCTCGAGCCCTGGACGTCATGTCATCTCTCCCATATCATGCCAGACTTGTCTTGCAAACACGCAATCGATTAGCAAGTATTGTATGGATTCCTCATGTTGATCACATAGAGGGCAGGTGTCCTGGTGCGGCAGTCCTCGTTTGGCCAATCTATCACATGTCCAACACCTATTTTTGCTCGCTGATACGTCTCCAACGTATCTATAATTTTTTATTCTTCCATGCTATTATATTATCTATCTTGGATGTTTCATATGCATTTATATGCTATTTTATATGATTTTTGGACTAACCTATTAACCTAGAGCCCAGTGCCAGTTTCTGTTTTTTCCTTGTTTTAGAGTTTCGCAGAAAAGGAATATCAAACGGAGTCCAATTGAGCTGAAAATTTACGGTGATTTTTATGGACCATAAGAAGCCCCTGAAGCAAAAGAGTTGGGCCACAAGAGCCACGAGGCCTCCACAAGGGTGGAGGGCGCGTCCTACCCCCTAGGAGCGCCCTCCAACCTTGTGGTTGACTCGTGGACCCCCTGACGTGAAACCGACGCCAAAAATTCCTATAAATACAGAAACCACCGAAAAGAAACCTAGATCAGAAGTTCCGCCTCCGCAAGCCTCTGTAGCCATGAAAAACAATCGGGAGCTCGTTCTGGCACCCTGCCGGAGAGGGAAACCATCACCGGTGGCCATCTTCATCATCCCGGCACTCTCCATGACGAGGAGGGAGTAGTTCACCCTCGAGGCTGAGGGTATGTACCAGTACCTATGTGTTTGATCTCTCTCTCGTGTTCTTGATTTGGCACGATCTTGATGTACCGCGAGCTTTGCTATTATAGTTGGATCTTATGATGTTTCTTACCCCTCTACCTTCTTGTAATGGATTGAGTTTTCCCTTTGAAGTTATCTTATCGGATTGAGTCTTTAAGGATTTGAGAACACTTGATGTATGTCTTGCATGTGCTTATCTGTGGTGACAATGGGATATTCACGTGATCCACTTGATGTATGTTTTGGTGATCAACTTGCGGGTTATGTGACCTTGTGAACTTATGCATAGGGGTTGGCACACGTTTTCGTCTTGACTCTCCGGTAGAAACTTTGGGGCACTCTTTGAAGTTCTTTGTGTTGGTTTGAATAGATGAATCTGAGATTGTGTGATGCATATCGTATAATCAAACCCGCGGATACTTGTGATGACATTGGAGTATCTAGGTGACATTAGGGTTTTGGTTGATGTGTGTCTTAAGGTGTTATTTTAGTACAAACTCTAGGGTTGTTTGTGGCACTTATAGGAATAGCCCAATAGATCGATCAGAAAGAATAACTTTGAGGTGGTTTCGTACCCTACAATAATCTCTTTGTTTGTTCTCTGCTATTAGTGACTTTGGAGTGACTCTTTGTTGCACGTTGAGGGATTGTTATATGATCTAATTATGTTATCATTGTTGAGAGAACTTGCACTAGTGAAAGTATGAACCCTAGGCCTTGTTTCCTAGCATTGCAATACAGTTTTCGCTCACTTTTGTTACTAGTTACCTTGCTGTTATTATATTTTCAGATTACAAAAACCTATATCTACCATCCATATTACACTTGTATCACCATCTCTTCACCGAACTAGTGCACCTATACAATTTACCATTGTATTGGGTGTGTTGGGGACACAAGAGCCTCTTTGTTATTTGGTTGCAGGGTTGTTTGAGAGAGACCATCTTCATCCTACACCTCCCACAGATTGATAAACCTTAGGTCGTCCACTTGAGGGAAAATTGCTACTGTCTTACAAACCTCTGCACTTGGAGGCCCAACAACGTCTACAAGAAGAAGGTTGCGTAGTAGACATCAAGCTCTTTTCTGGCACCGTTGTCGGGGAGGTTAGTGCTTGAAGGTATATCTTTAGATCTTGCAATTGAATCTTTTAGTTTCTTGTTTATCACTAGTTTAGTCTATAAAAGAAAACTACAAAAAATGGAATTGAGGTTGCCTCATATGCTTCATCTTTTTAATATCTTTCGTTCCGATAATTGTACCAAAGTGTTAGAAGAAGAATGCAATAAAATGTTTGGCATACAATCTTTGAATGATGAGCATGATTGCAAGTTTGTTAGTATGAATTCTTTGAATATCCATAGTACTAATGATGATTGCACTAGTCATGATAAAAATATTTCTTATAAGCATGTCAACTTTTGTGGAGTGCATAGAGTTTGCAAATATATACCAAGAAGGGAAGATAGATTTTGTAAGAGGCATAAGTATTTGGAAACTAAATGGTTGCAAGAGGGGCTACATGTTTGTGCTGAAAGACTTAATATTTCTCCCCGTCCTTGTGAACTTTGCAACGAAAGTTGGCATTTTAATTTCCAATGTGAATTATTTCATGATCGAATTGTGTCCAAAAATTGTGATAACCTCATTACCCTTGAGCATCATAATGAACTTAGTCTATTTCTGGGGTATGAAGAAATGAAATATAAAACTAGCGATGTTCCAGATTGGGTTCTCATGAAAATGATTGATTTTGATCTAAATGAAATTTATATGTATTGTGCAGTAAATTGCATTGAGAATCCTTATATTGCCAATTACTTAAAGACAAGAAAACAAATAGAAGATGAAGAGAATACTAATGAAGGGTAAGAGGTTTCCCAATATCCTCATATTTTCTCTTATGATGAATTAGGTAACAAGAAGGAGCTTTTTGTTCAACCAATCTCATCAATAAGGAGCTCAAAAAGGGTGATAAAACCCACACATATGTGAGGAAGAAAAAGAAAAGATGGAGAAGCAAAGGTAAAAAGGTATCCCTCCCAAATGATGCTGCTCCTATTATTGTTATGCCTATTACTCATTATGATGATTATGATTGGGAAAGTAAAGATACTTGTTATAATCTAGAAAATCTTTTTGGCACCAACTTAGAAAGTTGTGATAATAATTGCTATACTATTGGTGCTATCCATATTATTAATGATGAGAATGATTATGCTTGTGATATGCAAAGGCCCAAGCTTGGGGATGCTATGTTTGATGAAAATGACATGTTTGAGAATTTATTTGTGGCAATTAATGTTTTTCCCGAGCTTGGGGATGCTATGTTTAATGAAGATGATATTTTTAGTCCTCCCAGTTTTGATGAGGAAATTTATTATGATGATAGCATGCCTCCTATTTATGATGATTGCAATATTTATGAATGTGGGTTTGGAAGAGTGTCAACGTTAGGAAGTAGTGATCCCACTATTTTGGAGGGTGTTGAATCTTATTATAATGATCAAAGTGGATTTGGAGAACTCATGACTTTATTTAGTAATGATTCCACTATATTGGAAGAGGTTTCAATCGATTATGATGAGAACAAAGTTGCTACTTATGATGATTATTGTGATGACACTTATGTTATAAAAAGTAGTGATGATTATATTTATAAAGCTTGTCATAACTATGATTACCCTTTTTCTGAACATTATTATTTTAGTGTGGAAACAATTTATAGTATTCGAGTTTCTTATGATACTCCCACCATTCCGAATGAGAAGAGTTTTGCTTATGTGGAGAGTAATAAAATTTCTATGCTTATGGATCATGAAAGTAATGCTTTATGTGATGGTTATATTGTTGAATTCATTCATGATACCACTGGAAATTATTATGAGAGAGGAACTTATGCTTTTACATATTGCAATAATATCACGTTCTCTCTCTATATGTTGAAAATCTCGAAGTTACGCTTGTTTTGCCTTCCTATGCTAGTTGATTCTTGCTCCCGTAAGTTGTTTGATCACAAAATCCCTATGCATAGGAAGTGGGTTAGACTTAAATGTGCTTGTCATATGCTTCATGATGCTCCCATTATATTTCAATTCCTATCTTTTATGCAAGCATCGTTGAAACCATCTTGCCTAGCAAAAAGGCATTAAAGAAAAGCACTTGTTGGGAGACAACCCAATGTTTCTACCTACTGTTTTTGTGTGTTCACATGATTAGGCTACTGTATTAATCATATTTTATAGCTTTTGTTTCAATAAAGTTCCAAGTAAAGCCTTTGGGATAGTGTGGATGATAGTTGACTTGATTCTGTGCAAAAACAGAAACTTTTGCTCCCAGTCCAGGAATTTTGAAAATTCACTGGAACATGCTTTTGATCTGAATTTTTTACACAAGATTGATATACAAATTGTCTACATTGTCCGAATTTTTCAGAATTTTTGGATTAATAGAAGTATGGTTGTTGTTCAGATCATTACAGACTGTTCTGTTTTTGACGGATTCTGTTTTCAATGCATGGTTTGCTTGTTTTCTAGTTTCTATGGCTTATATTGGTCAATATAAATTGTAGAAATGATATGCTACGGTAGGAATCGTGTGAGAACAATTATGAGTCTTGTCTTGACAGTACCAAAGTGAATGATTTGTCTTTATCATACTAACCATCTCACGAAGTTCCGTTAAGTTTTGTGTTGTGAAGTTTTCAAGTTTTGGGTAAAGTTTCGATGGACTATGGACTAAGGAGTGGCAAGAGCCTAAGCTTGGGGATGCCCAAGGCACCCCAAGGTAAAATTCAAGGACAACCAAGAGCCTAAGCTTGGGGATGCCCCGGATGGCATCCCCTCTTTCGTCTTCGTTCATCGGTAACCTTACTTGGAGCTATATTTTTATTCACCACATGATGTGTGTTTTGCTTGGAGCGTCATTTTATTTTATTTATATTTTCTTGCTGTTATTCAGAGACATGTTTTCTATCTTTTAGTTCAATAAAAAAAAGTCAAGTATAGCCTTTACCATGCTTATTTTACAAGTCTATATGTTTCTGTATGAAAACAGAAAGTTTGTTGTTATGTTTTGAATATTGGTGAATAGTCAGAACATGATAAAATCTTGAAATTTTTACACAATGAGTAACAACAAATTTTATACAGTGTGGTAATTTTTCAGAATTTTTGGAGTTAGGGAAGTATGATTCCTCTTGCATTCTTTACAGACTATCCCTTTTAGACAGATTGCTGCTATGTTTGCATTGTTTGCATAAGTTTGCTTGTTTAATGATTCTATTTGAGGATAGGAGTATTAAGTATGCAGAGGCATTTAGTATGCAATGTCAAATAATAATTTTAGTGATTTTCTACAGTAGAGAATGATAAGGTTTTGCATTGATTTATACTAACTTATCTCACGAGTTCTTGTTGAGTTTTGTGTGGATGAAGTTTTTTAGATTTAGGGAAACCGCGATATGAAAGGAACTAAGGAGACACAAAAGCTCAAGCTTGGGGATGCCCAAAGCATCCCTAATTAATATTTCAAGAAGTCTTAAGCGTCTAAGCTTGGGGATGCCCCGGTAGGCATCCCACCTTTCTTCTTCAACAACTATCGGTCAGTTTTGGTTGAGCCTAAGTTTTTACTTCTTCACATGATATGTGATATCCTTGCAATGTCATTTTATTTTGTTTTGCTTGCTATTTGAATAAAGTACTTAAGATCTGAAATTCTTAAATGTTAGAGAGTCTTCACATAGTTACATAATTATTCGACTACTCATTGATCTTCACTTATGTCTTTTGGAGTAGTTTGTCAGTTGCTCTAGTGCTTCACTTATATCTTTTTAGAGCACGGCGGTAGTTTCATTTTGAAGAAATTTTTGAACTCTCATGCTTCACTTATATCATGTTGAGAGTCTCTAAACAGAATGGTAATTTTCTTTGGTTATGAATTTAGTCCTAATATGATAGGCATCCAAGACGGATATAATAAAAACTTTCATATTAAGTGCATTGAATACTATGAGAAGTTTGATTCCTTATGATTGTTTTGAGATATGAAGATGGTGATATTAGAGTCATGCTAGTGAGTAGTTGTGAATTTGAGAAATACTTGTGTTAAGGTTTGTGAGTCCCGTCGTATGCACGTATGGTGAACCGTTATGTAACGAAGTTGGAGCATGAGATATATTTTTATTGTCTTCCTTATGAGTGGCGGTCGGGGACGAGCGATGGTCTTTTCCTACCAATCTATCCCCCTAGGAGCATGCGCGTAGTAATTTGTTTCGATGACTAATAGATTTTTGCAATAAGTATGGGAGTTCTTTATGACTAATGTTGAGTCCATGGATTATACGCACTCTCACCCTTCCACCATTGCTAGCCTCTCTTGTGCCGCGCAACTTTCGCCGGTACCATACACCCCCCCCCCCATATACCTTCCTCAAAACAGCCACCATACCTACCTATTATGGCATTTCCATAGCCATTCCGGGATATATTGCCATGCAACTTTCCACCATTCTGTTTTATTATGACACGCATCATCATTGTCATATTGCTTTGCATGATCCTGTAGTTGACATCGTATTTGTGGCGAAGCGACCGTTCATAATTCTTTCATACATGTCACTCTTGATTCATTGCACATCCCGGTACACCGCCGGAGGCATTCACATAGAGTCATATTTTGTTCTAAGTATCGAGTTGTAATTGTTGAGTTGTAAAGTAAATAAAAGTGTGATGACCTTCATTATTAGAGCATTGTCCCATGTGAGGAAATAAAAGAAAGAGGAAAGGCCAAAAAAAGAGAAGGCCCAAAAAAACAAAAAAAAGGGAGAGAAAAAGAGAGAAGGGGCAATGCTACTACCCTTTTACCACGCTTGTGCTTCAAAGTAGCACCATGATCTTCATGATAGAGAGTCTCTTATGTTGACACTTTCACATACTAGTGGGAATTTTTCATTATAGAACTTGTCTTGTATATTCCAACGATGGGCTTCCTCAAAGTGCCCTGGGTCTTCATGAGCAAGCAAGTTGGATGCACACCCACTTAGTTTCTTTTTGAGCTTTTATACACTTATAGCTCTAGTGCATCAGTTGCATGGCAATCCCTACTCACTCACATTGATATCTATTGATGGGCATCTCCATAGCCTGTTGATACGCCTAGTTGATGTGAGACTATCTCCTTCTTTTTGTCTTCTCCACAACCACCATATTCTCTTCCACCTATAGTGCTATGTCCATGGCTCACGCTCATGTATTGCGTGAAAGTTGAAAAGGTTTGAGAACATCAAAACTATGAAACAATTGCTTGGCTTGTCATCGGGGTTGTGCATGATTTGAATATTTTGTGTGATGAAGATGGAGCATAGCCAGACTATATGATTTTGTAGGGCTAAGCTTTCTTTGGCCATGTTATTTTGACAAGACATAATTATCTTGTTAGTATGCTTGAAGTATTATTGTTTTTATGTCAATTTTAAACTTTTGTTTTGAATCATAAGGATCTGAACATTCATTCCACAATAAAGAAATTACATGGATAAATATGTTAGGTAGCATTCCACATCAACAATTCTGTTTTTATCATTTACCTACTCGAGGACGAGCGGGAATTAAGCTTTGGGATGCTTGATACGTCTCCAACGTATCTATAATTTTTTATTGTTCCATGCTATTATATTATCTATCTTGGATGTTTTATATGCATTTATATGCTATTTTATATGATTTTTGGGACTAACCTATTAACCTAGAGCCCAGTGCCAGTTTCTGTTTTTTCCTTGTTTTTGAGTTTCGCAGAAAAGGAATATCAAACGGAGTCCAATTGAGCTGAAAATTTACGGTGGTTTTTTATGGACCAGAAGAAGCCCCCGAAGCAAAAGAGTTGGGTCACAAGAGCCACGAGGCCTCCACAAGGGTGGAGGGTGCGCCCTACCCCCCTGGGAGTGCCCTCCGACCTTGTGGTTGACTCGGACCCCCCCCCCCCCCCCGGACGTGAAACCGACGCAAAAATTCCTATAAATACATAAACCACCGAAAAGAAACCTATATCGGGAGTTCCGCCACCGCAAGCCTCTATAGCCACGAAAAACTAATCGGGAGCCCGTTCCGGCACCCTGCCGGAGGGGGAAATCATCACCGGTGGCCATCTTCATCATCCCGGCGCTCTCCATGAAGAGGAGGGAGTAGTTCACCCTTGGGGCTGAGGGTATGTGCCAGTAGCTATGTGTTTGATCTCTCTCTCTCTCTCGTGTTCTTGATTTGGCACGATCTTGATGTACCGCGAGCTTTGCTATTATAGTTGGATCTTATGATGTTTCTCCCCCCCCCCCTCTACCTTCTTGTAATGGATTGAGTTTTCCCTTTGAAGTTATCTTATCGGATTGAGTCTTTAAGGATTTAAGAACACTTGATGTATGTCTTGCATGTGCTTATCTATGGTGACAATGGGATATTCACGTGATCCACTTGATGTATGTTTTGGTGATCAACTTGCGGGTTATGTGACCTTGTGAACTTATGCATAGGGGTTGGCACACGTTTTCGTCTTGACTCTCCGGTAGAAACTTTGGGGCACTCTTTGAAGTTCTTTGTGTTGGTTTGAATAGATGAATCTGAGATTGTGTGATGCATATCGTATAATAAAACCCGCGGATACTTGTGGTGACATTGGAGTATCTAGGTGACATTAGGGTTTTGGTTGATGTGTGTCTTAAGGTGTTATTTTAGTACAAACTCTAGGGCTGTTTGTGGCACTTATAGGAATAGCCCAATAGATCGATCAGAAAGAATAACTTTGAGGTGGTTTCGTACCCTACAATAATCTCTTCGTTTGTTCTCCGCTATTAGTGACTTTGGAGTGACTCCTTATTGCACGTTGAGGGATTGTTATATGATCTAATTATGTTATAATTGTTGAGAGAACTTGCACTAGTGAAAGTATGAACCCTAGGCCTTGTTTCCTAGCATTGCAATACAATTTTCGCTCACTTTTGTTACTAGTTACCTTGTTGTTTTTATATTTTCAGATTACAAAAACCTATATCTACCATCCATATTACACGTGTATCACCATCTCTTCGCCGAACTAGTGCACCTATACAATTTACCATTGTATTGGGTGTGTTGGGGACACAAGAGACTCTTTGTTATTTGGTTGCAAGGTTGTTTGAGAGAGACCATCTTCATCCTACACCTCCCACGGATTGATAAACCATAGGTCATCCACTTGAGGGAAAATTGCTACTGTCTTACAAACCTCTGCACTTGAAGGCCCAACAACGTCTACAATAAGAAGGTTGCATAGTAGACATCACTCGCCAGCCACATGAAGAAATGGCATTGCAAGGGCGATTTGGATTTCCACGTGAAGGCCGTCGTTGGCGACACTTCGAGGCCCATGAAATTTGCCGCATAAGCAGATCGGGTCGAGAAGCGCCCATCGAGCTCCCAGGCCCAGGTAGTTTTGTCCTCCACCTCCTCCAATAGCTGCGTGCCTTGAACCCTTTGCCACAAGTCTAGGAACTGCCCTAGTGCCCTGCCCGTTAGGTCTGGACTGATGTCACCTGTCCATGCATCGTTTGAGAGTGCTTCTGAAATCCGTCTTGTGCTTCGGATCCGCTTCGGAATACGATCATATATGTCTGGAGCCAACTCACGTATCCGATGGCCATCCATCCACCTATCCTCCCAGAATAATGCGCTCTCGCCGTTGCCTACCGAGGTCCTTACCGCAGCGTGATATAGGCTTGAGACTCGGCCGGTACCTGCGGAATTCCGCCCAGGGCCTTTCCTTGTCAGTCTTCTGTAACCAGGGCCACCTTGCATGTAGTGACTTGTTTAACCATCTGAGATTTGGTATTCCTAGCCCGCCAGCCCACTTGGGACGACATACATCTTCCCAGGCCACCGAACACTTTCCTCATGTCGCTTCTTGCTTGCCGCACCAGAGAAATCCACGGCAAATCTTATTGAGCGCCTTGATGGTTTTTGTCGGAAGGCTCAGAGCTAGCATGGAGTGAATTGGAATTGCGCAGAGCACTGAGAGTACGAGCGTGAGGCCCCACTTTTCAGCAACATTGCCGCCTTCCAATGCGGCAGGCAGTCCGCCAGTTTGTCGACCAAAACTTGCAGTTGGGCCGCATTTTGGTTTCAAAGAGTGAGGGGTAGACCCAGGTAGCCTACACGCTACTACTTCAAAGTTCAAACCCCGGACCAATCCAACCGCAACGCTTCTAAGAGCATCTCTAGCAGACCCCACATCCCGCCGGCCCGCAAAACGCGTTTGCAGTTCGCGGAAAAACGGCTTTACGGGCCGGTGCGGACAGCCGCAGATGTAGACCCCGCATAACGGACCTGTAAAAAAGGATATTTGCGGAATATGCTCTTTTACGGGTCGACTTTGCGGGGTCTGGTCTGGCGCCGCTCCTCCCGGCCCGAAAACTCTAAATTTTGCACCTTAATTTGATCCAACATAATGCATTTCTTTGCTTTTTCAACGACATTGCATACATAAGACATCACCAAATCTTTGCTAGAATAGCAAGACCAAAGAAAACAAGAACCTCAAGTATGCATTTTAGAAGATTTCCAACTTCCATAACTGCTCCCACTAGTTGGACTAATATCTTCTCCATGCATTCATTGTTGATCTGTAGATTCTTGATTTTGCATTCTTCTTTCTTCATCTTTGGTTCGAAAGAGGTAGACGTTGCTTTCCCTCTAGTTGCACATGCAGCCGCATCATTGCCTTCGATTGTACTAAGGAGTGCACGAACGTCTATTAAGTTTTTTTCTATCAATAAATCAATGTATTCGTCTTCCCAAAACCAAAATGAGCATCCATCTTCCTACACGCATGAATGAGCATGTTCGAAATGAGCTACCGAAAGTGAACCAAAGAATGAGCTACCACAAAAACAGCACGTACCCCGTCGTTTTCGCATTTGAAGAACACCCATCCGGGGTGCTTCGGCGTGCCCGAGGTTAGCCGCAGCACTGTCCGCGTGCAGTCGTCGCACTGTATGAGCGGCATCGGCAAGCCACAGAACCGCTGCGCGAGCGCCGAGCCCGGCGGACAGCCGGCCGAATCCATGCCCGCAAACCGTCGGCGGCGGCGGGAGGACGAACCCGTACCTGCATGTGGCGATGCGACCTTGGTCGGGCTGCGCGAGATGCTCCCCGACTCCATCGCTTGGCGCAGCCACCGGCGACCGAAAATGCCAAATCCGGCCGCCAGCGATGAAGGGCCACAGATCCGCAACTTTCCGGCCCGCCGACGCTGGAGGGGGTGGCGGAGGGCAACCTCGTGCGTGTGGCGGCCTTTCGGCGTGCTCCCGCCGGCTACTTTCGCCGAAATGTTGGGCGGCGGCCCGGCGGCGGGGCGAGGGGGAGAGGGGAGGTGGTTGGTGGAGAAAAGCGTGGGCTGAAATGTCCTCCCACCAACCGCTCCCGCTATATGCATGGCACCGACGGGGCGGGGCGGGGCAAACCCGCGTATTCGCGGGTTGGGGTCAAGTTTTTACCGCGCCCCTCAAAATTTTTTGCGGGCCGGCCACGTTTGCTGGGTGCGGGATTTTCCACACCGACCCGCATTTTGACAGTTATTTTGCAGGTCGGACGTTTTGCGGGGTCTGCTAGAGTTGCTCTAATAAACTGCATTGCGAACTTGCAACACGTACCTCTACAGAACTGCCAGATGTGCTTGGGAGAGTGCAGCAGATGGCACATTTCTGAATGTTCTGCTTCTCAATCTGATGCAAGTACCATAGTACTCTCTTCGTAAACTAATATAAAAGTGTTTAGATTACTATTTTGGTTATCTAAACATTCTTACATTAGTTTATAGAGGGAGTAGTATATATTGTTCTTTCGTTGCAATATATTGTTTGCAATTTCCGTTGACTGCCACTAAGGCACTAAGCAATGTGCTTTAGGGACACGCTGCTAATTTGGCAGCTCAGACAGAGGAACTTAGAAATGCACCGACAGTCTTCTTGCATTGCACTTTGAGAGGGTTGACGTTCCAAAAAAAATATCGGAATTGTCAAATACAGTCGTGCTAGCAAGTCGCAGCAGCAGTTGGCAAGTCAACCAATGCCAGCACCGAATTCCTCCTCTCCCCTTTATAAACCAAGCTCAGCGTCTCCTCCGTTCAACCAGATTCAATCCGGCGATCTCAGAGCTCTCCTGCTTCCATCTATCTGAAGAAGTTCAGGCGAGAGTAGCAGAGCAGCTAGGGAGAGGAGAAGCAGCAGCGGTAGCTAGGGATGGACTCCGCCGAGAGGTCCAGGAAGAGGGCGCAGCGATGGAGCAAGCGCAAGGCCGTCGTCGTCCACCTCGCCGTCTGCTTCGTCGTCGGCGCCTTGGCGCCACTGGCCGCCACCCGCGGCCCGGGCATCCGTGATGGCGGTGTTCAGCGAGTGGCTCCGCCGTCGCCCCCTGCTGCCCCTGACATTGGCCTCCTGCTGATCGTCACCGTGACAAGGCCGGACGAGGACGGCATGTTGCAGGAGGCGTCGCTGACGAGGCTCGGGCACACGCTGCGGCTCGTCCCGCCGCCGTTGCTATGGATCGTGGTTGGTGCCGAGAACAGGTCGGCGTCGACGGTCCAGGTGCTGCGGGGCACCGGCGTCATGTTCCGGCATCTCACCTACGCCGTCGACGAGAACAACGCCACCAACATCACCACCGCCGTGAACAATGCCACCAACAACAGCACCGTGGAAGCCAGCGCCACCACCGCCGTGAACAACTTCACCAACAACAGCACCATGGAAGCCAGCGCCACCATCGCCGTGAACAACGCCACCAACAACAACACCGTGGAAGCCAGCGCCGCCGCCACCACCATCGCCGAGAAGAACGGTACCAACAACACCATTGTCGAGAACAACACCACAAACAACAACACCGTGGAAGCCAGCGCCACCAACACCACCGACACCGCCGAGAAGAACGGCACCAACAACAGCATTGTCAAGAATAACGCCACCAACAACAACACCGTGGAAGCCAGCGCCACCAACACCACCACCGCCGCCGAGAAGAACGGCACCAACAACACCATCGTCGAGAACAACACCACTGGGAATGCCGGTGACGAAGGAGACCTGAAGAGGAACGTGGCGCTGAGCCACATCGAGCGGCACCGGCTGGCCGGGGTCGTCCACTTCGCCGCCACCTCTGCCATATATGACCTCCGGTTCTTTGAAGAGCTCAGGCAGACTCGGTGCGTCCTGCTTTCCCTTCTCTTGCAGCTTTGCAACATGTTTCTTTCCATTTTGCGAATTTTGTCACCCAGCACAAGAGCAACATAATAACATCACTTGTGCAATTCTTGATCCAGGGGCGTTGCAGCATGGCCAACGGCAACTGTGTCATCAGCAGACCAGAGAGTAACACTACAAGGACCAACCTGTAACTCATCACAGATAACAGGCTGGTACTCCGAGGACTCAGGAATCAATGCAACAGCGACACATACAACAGATGCGGCTGCTGCACAAGATACAGGCGCAATCCGCAACAGCTCCTGTTTACCTCCTGAAATAAGCATATCTGGACTTGGGTTCAGGAGCTCAATACTCTGGGAATGGTTCATCAACAGCAACATCTCTTCAGGAGGCAGCTCTCAGGACTACATCCAGCTTGTACGACAAATGGCAGTCGGCGACGAGGACGGGTGGAAGGGCATCCCTTCTGACTGCTCCGAGTCACGGATAATGATGTGGCACCTTGAAATGCCAAAGCACACTCCAGAAGTTGAAGAACAGGAGACTCCACGAGAGCAAAGTCTATTGGAGGAAGACGAAGAGGACTATATGAATTGATATTGCGAGCTAGAGAAGAACCATATTGCAGTACAGCTATATCAATAGAGTAGATAGATGAACAAATGTCACGCAAAACTCAACACGCATGTAGTACATCATTTATTCCTTAACCCAGCACAACTTTGGTCTTGGAAGTGTCAAACAGTCAAAGAACCTGCTACGTCTAAGACATCTAATGTTCTTTCTCCAGAAATTTCAGTGATACACCAAGGCTTTTGTCTGCCTTCTAGTTCTAGGTGCAGAGTCTGGAGGTGCAAAAATAATAGTATCTTCATCCGGTGAGCACATTTTGCATGATATATGATCAAAAGGCTGAACCACCTCCTTTAGTTTTCCCCAGCAAAACATCTTTTGCCTCGTTGATCTTCGACGCAAGGTAATGGCTTCCTCCTGCATCCGGGTGATTGGCAACCATGACCCTCTTGTGTGCCTCTTTCACCTTATCAGGACGGACGTTTTCCCTGAAGGAATCAAAAGGAAACATGGCAACTTAACAATGATGATAAGACACACAAAACACGTCTCAAATCATAAATCACAAACAAAATTGTTGAATCACAAGTAAATGGCACTTATTCAAATGTCAGAATGACCAGTCTGGCATGCCAAGATGCATATAAATTTAGAAGGAAAAAGATGAAGACCTAATTCTACATGTTGGTCATATAAGTACAGGGGACACTATCAACGAAAAAAGATAGCAGGTCAATAATTGATAACTCCTCCTTCATGAGCTCAACAGTTTGTTTTTAATCAACTGAGTAAATATCTTTCTGGCGACGTGCAGAAAATTCAGAAGGACAGGCCTGAGGCAGAGGTGAAGTACTCAGCACTTGTGCCAAGAGGTTCTGGGTTCGACGCAGCCTCGCTGCATTGGACTTTGCAGGAGTATGGTCCTGGGTTTGACGCAGCCTCGTATAATCCTTCCCCAGACCCTACCTGGTGTAGGAGCTTCTAGCAATGGGTCTTTCTTTTCTTTTTTATATGTACAGAAAAGTCGAGACATATCATTGCAAGCAGGCGCTCAATTTGCCAGGGAATTATTTGCTGATGCATTCAACTGACCTCCAGGCCAAACTAGAAACATATATACAACATTGCACCTAGTTTGAGATGGCAATTCTATCCTTTTATACACAGGTAATTACTCAAAAGGCTCCTTTGGATAGGTTCAGATTTCAGAACTAAGATCCATGTGAATTCGGTCAGGAACCAAGCATTTTAATCCAAATCAAATCTAATGGGGTTGTGGGGTGATAAATTGATCCAACAGACTGTTCGCAACAAACTTAAGCCCAGATATATTCTCACCCCAAGCCCAAATATCACTACAGCTGTGGGCCTGTGGCCTACTTAATCTCACTCTTAAATCTTGTTCCACTTTAGCCACTATGATGGCCTGAGCCTTTACAACGCAACATCTGTCTCCTTATTAACACCGATCTGCAGAAGGGTGACGGGAACACAGGAGCTCAGCTCGGTTAAAGTTTAGACTTTGTCAGATGGCAAGCCAGTTCTATAGTTCGTGACTTGGCTGAGATGCAAGCAGTGGTCAACAAAGGTTGACTAGGTTCTCCACTCCATTATGACACTAAATGGTCAAATCTTACACCACAATTTAAACCCACTGAAAGCAAGCTATTGCTTTTGATCTTAAATGGCATTTGTAAAGTATTCTGTAGTTGGAAGTGAGAGAGTTCCCTTTGCCTTAATTGCAAGATGTTCAGCTGTAAATTAATGAAGCAGCTTAAAACCACATTTACAGCTTATGGTATAATTATTTGTTAAGTATAGCTATCAATCTGTACATGTGTATGCTAGTGTGTTAATGTCAGAATGGAGTATGGACTAAAAGTGAATCTGTTTTTAGTATGGAATTGTACAGTATCGCCACATGACTTTCTGCAAGGTTCCAAGTATCTTCTACGTACTGCAGGGAACGAAATGAAGCTAGGACAACTAACTACAAAATATTACAATTAGCTATCTCAGCAGACTACTCAGAAAGCATAACAGTTGCAGCATACGTAAAGGAAGCTAATGATGGCTATTATCCTTTTACATCACTTTTAGGGGATTTCTAGTGTCCATTTGAGAATGGTACCGGTAAAAACAAATTCTTCCCACGAGTCTGATGGGCGGGCGAAGGGGTCAAAGTAAGTTCCCTACGTGTGCTGTGCTGCATAAATTGTATCTTTCCGTGCTATTCCTGTTCTGTACAGAAGTAAATGTAATTTCAATGGCATGAGATTGAACTAGAGTGCTACATATGAATACATGTATGCTATATATAAGAATACTTGACTATGGTATGCAATGTTCAAGAAAGCGGAAAGCGTAAGCGAAGCGGAAGGCCACAGCTTAGAGCAATGAGCGCTTAAGCGCAGCTTAATCGCACTTGAGCGTTTTTTGAAATTGGCTAGAATTTGACAGATTTTGAATGATATACACATGAAAATAGGAAGCATGGCACATGGGTAATTGAAGTAGCATCTGAAATACAGTTCACACAATAGCAAATACATATCAGGTTCGCATAGCAAGCAAAATAACAACTAAAATGCAGTTCAGTTCAAATAGACATAACCTAACAGATATCATGTGGACAGAATTTTGCCAAAATATGAAGGAAATAGTTCTTGAACATAGCCTAGTAAAAAGATAAATAGCATATTTCCATTATTGCACAAGCAGACCAGCAGAAGTAGTACAAAAATTGCCAAATTTTGGTCAAATTTAGATAAAAACGCTTAATCTACCGCTTAGGGCAAAAGCGAAGCGCTTTGCCATCGCTCAGCGCTTAATCGCGCTTAAGCGTCGCTTAAAAACGCTTTCTTGAACACTGATGGTATGGGTGTTATGCTTTTATGCAACACAGACCTGATACCCAAGATTAGACCAGCTTCCCGTCGGGTCATTGTAGCTTGAAAGCCACCTTCATAGAATTTACGCATCCTTGGAACTATGGGCCTTGCCTTGTAAGCTTGCCAAGCCTGGATGCCATATCTACCCGCAAGAGCAGTGGCTGCCACAGCAAGTCCAGCTATGAGTGGTGTGGCCTGCAGAAATTGGATAAAAGTAAGTACAAACAATTGTAGCTTTACCATGTTGCATATCCATATTTACCTATTTTTTGGACACTCTACATTCATCCATCAAAGTGGAATTGAACTATCAGCTGGTCAAATAATCCAAAAGATGATTAAATAAATAAGCGTCTACTGATGAGATGCACGTAGGGAGAGAGGGACAGTAGGAATTCGCTTGCAGATTGCAACATAGCTCAAGGTACATAACTAAACATCCATGTGTTGTTACTTGTTAGTAATCGACAACCACTGTTGAGTTATAATCAATATTTAACCATCAAAAATAGATCTAGGACTATCCAGTGGGGTAAAGTCTGAAACATCATTTCTTCCCAAAATACATCTGAAATTCAGAACGATAAACATTGAGCAGGTGAAAAAACATGTGAACTGGAAATTGTGATTTACACTAATCTGGTCTCATTCTCGGCCAGCTACTAAAAGCCACTTCCATCAGCTACCAGAAGGATATAACGTTGGGACACAAAATGTCGTGAAAACCAGAAGAATTTTTCTAAATCGCTCCCATATTTAAGTTTAACTGAACAACCATGCTCCTCCCTAAGGCCAGCATTTAAGCAACATTTGATCCCCCTAGCCGCACATTGACATCACTACGCTCAGAAATGTCACAAAATTTGGATGCAACCTCCAGATTAAATTACACCTTGCTTCGATAGAATCGATTCAATCTAACGGTAACAAGCACGCAGCGATAAAAACTACTATTAATAAAAAGAAGCGTGATCTCGCGTGTTTGAATAGAGCTCACCATCTCCACGACCAGTAACTCCGGCGAGTTGTTCAAGGCGGAAGGGCGCAGAAGACGCGGCCGGTGAGTGGCTACACGCAGGTGCGTACGTGGACGGCGTTAGGGCCGGAGAGGAGAACGGCGTCGGCGGCGTCGCGTCGCGTGGAGGGTACTGGAAGCTTCGCGGCGGAGGGAGGGATGGGTGGATCGTGGAAGACGGAACCCTACTTGGGCTGGGCCTTTGGGAGCGCCCACGAACTGAGCCGAAGAGGGAAGCAGGTACATGGGACCCACTTGTCAGTTGCCACTGAAACGGAATATGGACCATTTCGGGTGCCGTCTTCCAGGTCCGAAAGCGTACTCTGGTAGAGTTGGAAAGTTGCTCAAAAAAAAAGGATAGAGTTGAAATTCGGTCTTGGATTCCCTCAAAAAGAAATGATGTCCTGATGATTTCCCCGCACGTTGCTGCGAGAATTTAAAGTTTAATTTCAGATGAATTGTCTACGAGAAAATCATCTAAATCAAAAGATACTATTTTATTACTGTAGAAATGTTTCGTACTTACACTATTTTGTGATGTGAAAGGTCACATGTTAAGAAAAATATAGTTAGTAGGGGTCAACTATCTAAGAATAGTAGATGCACATTGTTATCTTTCTTGATAAAGACGGGTTTGCCCTATTTCATTATTGTAAACCAAATAGGACTTTGTCACACCAGCTACCAAAACCAAAGAAAACCAAAGTATTAGCCTTACAATAAACCGGATTCTTCTCCAAAACCATGCAATAAGCACATTATATTTTTCGTACAGAAATGTGCTCACACCATTCACCAATTGAATAAAATTATAGTACAAATGAAGAAAAGGTCATCTTCCACATGATTACTTCGAGGATAACTAGCAAAATGTCGAAAAGCTGAGTGTCTCTGGTAGTGCGGCGAAGTTTTGAGCATTCACCATGCTTCCGTCATTTTAAATGAAAGAAACGGGGAGGAAGATGACTTCATCTATATCAAAACCACTCCCCTAACATTTCTCCTCAATGGCATTTCTAACTCCTACCCGCCCCCACACCCCACCACCACCACCACCACCACCACACCACCACCACCACCACCACCAACAACAACAACAACAACAACAACAACAACAACAACAACAACAACAACAACAACCCTTTTGTCATTCGCTTTCCTTCAGTAATGCTCCACTGACTTCTTCCATTACTAGTCAACATTTCCTATCGTAGTCTAGTCCTCCCACACCTGTAACCGTATTCAGGCAAACATAAGTTTTTGTCCATGTCCAAGGTACCACTGGTGGTCTTCACATATATTTTCTCCAGCTAAAATTAATTAAAGTTTTAGTTTTGTCTTAAATATAAAAATCTATTTGACTAGATAACGAACGTTTGGCTCTCGGCCTCCATGGAGGTCTTTTCTTGAAAACAAATCAAAATTCAAACTTTTTGGTTTCAAAAAAATCTGAAGAAAAAAATTGTGCAAGTAAACAAGGATGTTGTGTGTGTGCGCGCGTAAATTTTTAGGATGAAAAACGTTGAAATGTGACCTGTACAAAAAAAAGACAAATTCATGACCTGGGAGGATGAGTAGTATCATGTGTTAAAAAGGCCCAGATTTGTCTTTTTGCAAAGCCCTCATTTCAATGTATTTTTTCCTTGAAAATTTATAAACATGTGTGTTATGCCTTCATGTATATCTGTGTTTTTTTCAGAATTTTTGACACATAAAAAATATGAAATTTGATGAAATTCAAACTTTTCAAAAACGAGCTCCATAGAGCTGGCCTCCAAAGACAATATTCGGTTTGACAAAGTTTATATAAAATACTCATTAGATAGGCTATGTCTCATTGGATGCCCTGTCTATTAGTCTATACTTCCTCCATCACAAAATAAGCGTCTCAAAATTAGTGTCTTGAGACACTTATTTTGGACGGAGGAAGTATAAAATAGTTTGGCCGGGTCTATATAAAAAAACAATGACAACTAGCAAAGTTAAACAAGACTGAAGTTGTGCCTTATAGTGGAGACAAAAGAAAAAAACTTCAAAACAATTATCAACAATCTACATCCCCAATTATATCTGCATCAACAATCTCTTGACATCAGTTGTGATGTTGCTACCACTTTTCGTGATCTCCACGGCTACTTGCATAGCACAATCATGACATGAGGCGCCACTCAAGTGAAGACCATGCTCACACAAATTAAAAGTCAACTTGTGACAAGAGCCGGTCGCCACTAAGAGCATCGAACAACAAAGGTCACCACCACACTTGCAACGGAGATCGAGGGAGGAAGGTCACCAACACCGTCAGATCCCATTCGGCACGCTCCGACAGGCGCACCGTCCTTATGCTTTGCCATCCTCATTTGTGGCAGCAAGATCGGGTAGCAAAACAAACTCGTCGTTGCCACCGGATCTGAAGATCCACGATACACGGGCCCGTCTCGGCAATCACGTAGCGGCGCAAGATCACGCCATCGCCTACGTGCCCAAGCAGAGAACTATTGTAACAGGACAATGTCGCCCACGTATGCAAAATGGGATCGTGGCCACCCAGTGTCTCACTACCGGAGACTGCCGACCCGGCAAGAAAATCCATCGTCGCTGCTGCACATCCATGCCCTCTACCTCAAGCTGTCGTCCATAGATCTCACTTTAGAACAACGTTGAACATGCTACTTCTGGCTCTGACGATCGAGTTAGCTCCAAGACAATTCCTCCAAGAAGGTCAACGGCAAACCACCACCATTGTCTGTCCCGAGAAGGGAGCTAGGGTTTCCCCGTAACAGACACCATGAGGAAAGGAATGGAGCAATGTAGCAACACCTTTAACAAGGGATTACAACGCCCAAAGGCACCGTCGTCGTTGCTCCTGGCACGAAGCCGAGACAGAATTTCCCCAGCTCCCCTCACGCCCTCCCCTACGCATCAAACACCAGGACCAAAGGCTTCTTGCCCAACACGCCAATGAAAGAAAGACAGGCCGCTGAAGACCCATCCTAAGCGACGCTAAAGATCAGACCACAGACCTCCGTGAACCAGGCCACCACGACAAGAGCCGTGTTGTGAACTTGTGCATGTGGTGGATATGATGATCCAGCGATCATTTGTTTTTTACTTTTTTATGATCAAAGAAATATTATAAGATTCTTGGAGGATCGAAACTCTTAAAAAATAATCCTACGTTGGTCCTTTAATTATAGGAGTGGATTCCATAGGAATTTTTTTCTATGAAATCTTTTGTACGACCACATGTCATAGGAAATCTAACATCCATTCAAACATTTTTTTACAATTCCTTTGTTTTCTCCGTGACATCAAACATCCCTTGCCATTCTTATTGGATTTATTAAATGAATATTCCACTTTGATTTTATACTTTTTCTATTTCTGTATTTTCAGAGCCCCCCGAATCAAAAGGGCCTAAAAATACACAGTACAATTTCATAAAAAAAACATCTCATTCTACTCGTCCTGGCGTCCAGCGGAGTCCTCTCCACAGTTAAGAAAAAAAGAGCTCCCCACCTCCTCTGTCTTCACAGCGAAGGAAGCGAGCCATCGTCTCCAGCGTCCACGCCACGCGCTTCGCCCGCCCTATTTTACTCGCCTCCCTCCGCTCCCCCCTCCCTCCACGCTCCTCCGAGTCTCCTCCCTCCTCTCAATCCCCTCCGCCTCAACCCGCGACGACCCGCTCGCGCTAGGCTACCCCCCCCCCCCCCCTCTCGCCATGGCCGCCGCCGACGAGCACCACGAGGAGGCCAGTCCCCTCCTGCCTCCGCCCGCCGACGAGAAGCTCCCCCCGGCGCAGGATCCCGTCAAGGGCTGTGCCGATGGTGTCCCCGTCGTCATGGGTGAGCCGGTCGCCGCCCCCGACGGCGCCGCGCCGCGTGAAAGCTGGGACTCCGGGATCCTCTCCTGCCTCGGCCGCAACGACGAATTCTGCAGCAGCGACCTCGAAGTCTGTACGTGCCCCTCGTCCTCCCAGATCTCTCTCGGTTTCGATTAGGCTTCGTGGTCGGGGTATGGATCGAGAGGAATAGGTGCCTGCGCTGCTTCTATATAGCTCGATTTTGGCGGAAACATAGAATTGCCTAGGATTTTTAGTAACTTTGATAATGAGATACCTGTGACGTGTTAGACTCGGTGTGCGACTGTTATAAGATTTGTAATATGTTCGCTTCTTATTTGAAATTTAGGCGTAATAGTAGAACCAAATAGGACTTGGGACGCAACATTTTGTTGGAATTGGGTTGCTGTGAACTAGTATCAGTTGCAAAATGTGTTACATATTGACGTGGAGGTCGGGATCATGACTCCTGGAGGCCTTGAAAGTAGGAATATGCATACTTGTTTCAAGGATTAGGTAAAGTTGTCATGATACATTACATTCATTCTGAGTATGGAAGTTGCTTCTTCGAAGGCGACCCTAGCACTAAATTTTCTCTGTGCCCTTTCAAATTTCAGCTATATTGCCCCGACTGGGATGCAACTTAAGCAATATTAGTATAGGAATCTGCAAATTAGTGTTGGCTGGCTCACACATGACATTCTTAAATTTGCAGTACACATGCCTTGGAGAAGATGCATTGTTCAGTTCTAATTAAGTAGTTATGGACCCGTTGAATTACGGGCCAAGCCCAGTGGTGTGCTAAATGTTGTTATCTACCTAAGCACCTGGAATTTTGTATGCAGAGGGTTATCAGCTATTAAACATATGACAATCCTGTTCTAACTGGCCAACTAACTTGGCCATCTGAAGTTTGTATGTTTGAGTTGTTGGTGTTCGTTGTAGTGCATGAGGCGGGATTTATGGTGATGGCTCTTTCGAGTCTGCCCTTTTTGTTTAAACTCCAAAAAAATAACTAAATGGTTTTTCTATATCATTTAGGTCTTCTTGGAAGTGTAGCGCCATGTGTTCTGTATGGTAGCAATGTTGAGAGGCTTGCAGCAGCACCAGGAACTTTTGCAAACAGCTGCTTGCCTTACACTGGTCTCTATATGCTCGGGAACTCTCTCTTTGGGTGGAATTGCCTAGCCCCATGGTTCTCTCATCCCACTCGTACAGCCATTCGTCGAAGATACAATCTTGAGGCAAGCTTTCTCTCATTAAGCATTGCAACGATATATCATATATCTGTTTCTAGTTTTCACCCTTGAACATTATGAAGTAGGATGCTGGGCCGAAACTTGCCTATTGTAAAATGACTAGTCTAGTTTAAACAAATTTCTAAGACTTAACTTCTATGGGCGCTTATCCCGTCCTCCCATGGTAGCGCTGTTGCAAGCAATATACTGACATGGCTGCTCTGCATGTTTACAGGGTAGCTTTGAGGCTTTCACTAGGCAATGTGGGTGCTGCGGTGGCCTTGCTGAGGACGAGGAGAGGCGTGAGCACCTGGAGGTCGCCTGCGACCTTGCTACCCACTACTTCTGCCACCCTTGCGCCCTCTGCCAGGAGGGGCGCGAGCTGCGCCGCAGGGTTCCCCACCCTGGCTTCTACGGGCGCTCCGTCGTCGTCATGATGCCACCCACGGAGCAGACTATGGGGCGCGCCATGTGAACTGGTCCAGCTTGTACCCTGCCCTAGCTGCTCTTGTGCGCCTTGATGTTGTGTTGCCTTGGTTCTTTTCACCTCTCAGTCCGTAAATACAGAATAATGACATGTGAACATGTTGTAATGTGATTATGTGAATGTGAATCTCAACTGTTTCTATTCGTTACCAACTGCTGCTGTGTCCGTGTGAACTGCAATATATGATGTGTGCTTTTTCTCTACTCCTGAATTTTCAATGTCGAGCCCAGTTTTAGTGGGCATCCTTGCCTTTCCTATTGGTTAACATGCTGAAATGCTTGTTACCTTTTTTTACTGCTAAAATTTTGGCAGAAACAGTTGAATTTTCTGGAAAACCCTTTATTTTGCCTGATTGATTCCATGTTTTGCCTTTCTAAAATTTTGGCAGAAACAGTTCAATTTTCTGGAAAACCCTTTCTTTTGCCGTCAGCCGCGTCAGAGGGATCAACACACGTCACATGGGCCCTATGCACCACTTCAAGCAAGCGTTCCTCTTCCATCGATGATGATCCTGGAGTTCGTCTCTCACCATTTCCTCTTCCCCATAACCTCCCTTCGGTCCCTGCCCTCTTCCACCCTGGGCGGCAAGCTGTTGCTGTTGCTACAAGAGGCGCCGCTGCACTGCAATGGCTGATGTTCGACAATGGTGAGGAGAAGTTGTTGTTGCGAAGGGGCGTTGAAGCTAATGCGGCGTGCCGCCGGTGCTGCACACGACGATGGTGTGGCAAGGCAGCCGCCGCTCATTGTGCACATTGCAATCGGGGGCCAGGGAGAGGAGCTGCGCAACATGGGCCGATTCACCGCATGGTGGTGCAGGTTGGCCTCTGGGTTTGCAGCTGCAAACCATCCTGTCGCAACAATCTCCGTTGCTATAGGGGCGTCGGGACGAGTTGTAATGGGGTCACGTGGGGTCACGTGCTAGGTTGTCGCAACCGAGGGGGGGGGGGGGGGAGACGCTTTGCCCGTGCTACAAGTGAGAGCCCGGTGTTGCAACCAGGGGGTTCGCCAGTTTTGCAACATCACCCTTGCTGCGCATGGAGCATCCCGGCCCACCGGTGCCAGAATGAAGCATCACTGGGCCGCCCGTGCTGCACTGGAGCATCGCCGGTCCACGGGATGCTATGATGAATTGCCCGTGGTACAATGGCGGGGCTACTGGTCGACCGACACTCCGACGAACAAGAGACGTTGCACTGCCGTCCAGGGGGGTGTTGCTGTGATGATCGAGCACCTACACTACCTTGGTGGATGTGACGTGAGAGGAGGATGTGAGGCGAGAAGAGGAAGATGTGATGTGTTCATGCGAGCTTGCGATCAAACGACCACGTGCACTAAGATCATTCCCTAAGATCTTTCTCTAAGATCAGCCGACCGACGCCTAGCAGCTGCCCAATTTTCGGTACGACGTAAACCCTACTTGCAAAATCCTGTTGCGCAACAAAGCGATGTACATTCCAAATTGCCAACACCTTGGGTTGAGTATGATTTTCGTGCACTCCCCCCTACATGTTTGCTAAATCCATCATTTAGTTTGTGCTGCGAATTCGTCGTCAATTAGGTAAAAACAATTTGGAAAAGATATTATAGTAACTAGCAAAAATGCCCGTGCGTTGCAACGGGAGATGAAAAAATAGTACATATCTCTAAAATGACAAGCATTTCAAGACCTTCATCTATGCACGTCCTCTGTTGTAACATGACGTATCATCGATCGATTGAGGGTAGGTTATTTAGGATGCCATTTTGAAACATGAGATGTGGTCGCAGGCCACTTATTAGTTCATTCTGGAAAAAAAATGGACGTAATGCCACAAGCTAAATTTAAAAATAAACGGAAAGAAATATATGGACGTAATGCCACAAGTTTTATTGTTGATCAAATATATGGCACTCCATAGATAAACAAAGAGTGGTCAGAATTTTATTGGTGAATTTGGATTAAATTAAATTTCCTTGGTTCATCAAAAAGAAATAAACTTGCTTCCAATTGGAAAATAACCTCTGCACATGATGCTCAATGGAAGCAAATATTTGTGTAAATCTATGCAAAACTAAATCAGTGAAATACATGATGCAATTTCAAAGAAGAAAATGCAATATCGCTTATATTATGACAAAAGGTCCGTTCAGCTATACTTATCGCTGTTCTTTGGAATATTTGGAATATTCGAAAATGTATTTTGTTTTGATTTTAATTAAGTGGCTCAGGCCGGTGTATGTCTGTCGTAGTCCCCCTCAATCGAAAAAGGAAAATAACTTGAGAAACTCACGTCATGTATTCATGTAGGCAAACAACTTAAGCAAGACACCAAGGGCATCGTTCCTCTCCTGAATAAAGAACAGGAGGTGCAGTAGAATAATAACATCAGAGACTAATTTAGTTAGGAGATGAAGTAGGGATGCAAGTTCGTTACCGCCGGCTCGTCGTGGCCGAAACCAAGTGGCGCTCCTGCCTGCACACGTAAGTTGTCGCCTCGTCCATGGGCTGCTCCAGCCCGCACGCTCAGCAAAGAATCATGTTTTCCTGAACATCCACTTTGATCTCGGAACCTTCTCTGAATTGCCGTGGGGTCGCGTGGGGTCGGGTCGCGCGCGCTGACAGAACCCGGCCATGGCGTCCGCAGAGCCCCGCACCATAGACGGCATCTACCTCACACGCGCTCGGCGGCGCGGACCTCGCGACAGGCCCTCACCAGCGGCATGTATTTTCCCCTCATAAACGATCATATATCCATCCATATTCCTCCTGTTTAGATGCGGCATATCTTTTCTCATTGGGTCATCACCATCCATCTTCTTCCTCAGTTTTAATTTCTTTGTCCACCCTTCCCTATTGATCCCAACTGGCTTATTGATTTGAATTTGCAGTCATACTTAAATTGGCTTATTTGCGTGTAAGGTAGCGAGGTGGGATTATATAATAGGGGACTAAACCATCTTTTCTGCACATACTCGTGGCTGGCTCAGTTGGACGTCCCCTTCTCTCAATTGTTGGTTGTGAGGAGGCTGCTTGATTTGTTTGATGGGCTGAGGCCCATGCTGCTAGCTGGTTGGGACGCCTTTGACTTACGGGAATTTTAGTTAGATACTCCCTCCGTTCCGAAATACAAGTTTTTTTAGACATTTCAAATGAACTACAACATATAGATGTATGTAGACATATTTTAGAGTGTAGATTTACTCATTTTGCTCCGTATGTAGTCATTTATTGAAATCTCTAGAAAGACAAATATTTTGAAACGGAGGGAGTAGATTAGTACCACCTCGGATATAGAAAATAATATAGACGAAGTGGACGAACGACGGACGGACCAAAAACGGACGAAATTACGGTGGTAAGAAGCAATAACCCCTTTATTAGTAGGTATAGATATAGATATAGATATAGAGGTATAGATTTTGAATTCATTTTTTTGGCAAAATCTTGGCTGAAATGTGCATAACTCGATATAGGCCTTTCGTACGTCGCGCTCACACCACCCCTTGAGCGTTCTTTCAAGGACCTATGACATTTCGTTTTGTCAGAAGAGGAGCCGGAAGCTTCTGATCCGGGGTTTCGCCCCCCCCACCCCCCCCCCCCCTTTTTTCTTTCTATTTATGTTTTTTCTAATTAGTTTAGTTTAGTTTTTTTTCCTTTTTCATTTTATTTTTAAAACATGATTTTTTAATTCGTGAACAGTTTTTTCCAAACTCTGTTTTTTTGCAAAATTCACTAATTTTCTTAAATTCATGTTTTTTTTTATTTTTTTGAATGTATAATTTTTATCTATAAAAAACTGGTTTCCGTTTCATTCCTGTGAACCAGTTACCAGTTGCTTTTTTTAATAGAAAAATTACCTTTTTCCTTAGGCTTGAGAGAGAAAAGTTACCAGTTGTTGGGGTGGTGAGCGAGTTTTTTTTTTTTTGAGAAACAGGTGAGCGAGCTTGGAGTGGCTAACGAGAACAGTTAATGGGCCGCGGCCTGCCTAGTCCATAGGTGAGGTCTCTCGTGATATACACAACAATAGGGGCCTAGCCCAGGCTGCACTGGCTGCACGATAAAACTGAACTATCTCGAACCCGGCCCACCGTACGGTCTTGCTTAGTCTCCGCCCCGTCCCCGGTTTGGTCCGTTCCTATCATCACCGAGCCTCGCAGCCGTCGAGCTCCGCCGCCGTAAACGATGGCCGACGGCAACGCCCCCGGCTCGCCGGCTTCTTCGCTCCAGAGCCACCGCTACGCCATCAAATCCTCAGGTCCCCACTCCAACACTCTCCTCCTCCTCTTTGCTCACCTCGCCGTGCCTCTGGAATTCCGTCGAACAGTTCGCGCACGGCGGTGGGGGAAGCCCTAATTAGTCTCCTAAGCAAGCCCGGAAGTCCCTTTGATTGCGGGGATAGGAGCGGCGAGCGCGAAGTGTCTCTTGCCTTCTTGGGGCAAGAAGCATCTCGCCGACATGGTTCAGGCAGTGCTAGGTCGAGCCGGTTCGAAAGTTTAACAGTAAGCTGGTACTAGTAACGTTTTATCGTGCCCACTGCCTACAAACCCTTGATTCTGGTTTGTGCATCTAAAACCGGGCAAGTTAGAATTGGTCAGACATCAATTTGGCATGTTGTGAATTGGGACCCCGAAACTTAGGCAGTAACTTGAAATAGACTTGTTCAAGATAGTTGGCCAATTATAGGAGTTTTGAACAAGGTCACCATGACGGCGTGTCGGTGTGACCGCGCGATGCACGCACCGGCTGCCACGTACACGTGGCGTCGCAGCACGAAGTTTCGCATGACCCGCGTGACCGATCGTGTGGAGTAGAGACCATCGCACCCAGAGATGGCGCTCTGGACGTTCGTGCTCTATGATTAAGGTTTGAACAATTTATAGGAGTGAAACTTTATCAGCTTTATTGTAGTGTCATGTCTGCTGCCACGAGAAAACGCTGTTAATTTTCTAGTGTTTTAACTTCACAAGGGCGCTTAAATCTTATCTGCGATTTGCCAAACTACCATAAAAATTTATCTGGTGTAAATCACAGGTTAATTATGTGTCAACGTGGACTAATCACTCATGACAATTATAGAAGGTTCAACATATTTGTATGGGAGCTTGCTGCTTGAGTGTTAGTTATTACTTATTATAGTCTTTAATTGGTTGGAAGTCTGGTTGCAGTGCACAATACGGCAGCTAGCCGGAGGCGTGAACAGGCTATAGCAATAGGGAAGGAAAGAAGGGAAGCCTTAATGCGTGCAAAGCGTGTGTGCCGTGCCCCACTTTCTGGCAGCGATGAGGCTACAATTGAAGATGGTGATATGGTTATTGACGAGAAAGCAGATCTTGAAACAAGAACTGCTCAAGCTGTTGAAGAATTGAAATCAGCTTTGTCAAGCCAGTATGTGCGGCCTATCTTTTTTCTTCTTCTTAAGCAATGCAAAGAAACCCACTGCCTCTAACTAGTTAGGTTTGTGGTTCTTCTTGGATATTCCATATGCTGGAGATCACAATTCATCTTGTAATATTTGCCTATTTGGTTGTGGTGTGTGTCCGTGTGGGGAGAAGAATTTTCATTATCCCTTACACATCTCATTATATTGGATTCCAGAAATATATGCTTCCATCATTATGATTTACACTACAAAATGCGACCTTAGTATGTTGGAGATTCTTTTTTTTACCTGGCTTAGTGGTTTTCCTCTATGAGGATACACATCTTTAAGTTGTAAGGTTTGGTTTAAGCACTTGTGGATTTTGGAGAAAATTTACACTCTGGATTACAGTTACTTATTTATATGAGAAAAATTTATGGTGTGTATTTTCCAACCTTTTTATGCTTCTTAGGGGAAAAGGGGCCCAGAAGAAGAAGATAGAGGCACTTCGTGCAGTGAGACGCGTGTTGTCACAGTCTGAAGTACCTCCCATTCAAGTAGCAATTAAAGCTGGGGCAGTTCCTCTTTTAGTGCAATATCTGTCCTTTGGATCTTCAGATGAACAGGTTGACCATTTTGCACTGGAAAAATACAGACTCCAGCTTTCTACATAACCTGGAAAACAACTTCTATGCTATCTGTTTACTGTTATACAGTTAGATATGTTCATTGTTAGCATTGCATTTTTTTCTGTGCACATCTGAACTATGTCTTATGAAGATTATTTATGCTTTTATTATTGCAGTTGCTAGAGGCTGCTTGGTGCCTTACGAACATAGCAGCTGGGGAGCCAGAAGAAACAAAATCCGTGCTGCCCGCATTACCATTGCTTGTTGCTCACCTTGGTGGTTCGTTTTCTCCATTTTGTTGGACAATTTTTTTTAATTCCCATTAGGAATATATATTAATCTCTGGTCCTATGTAATGCACATTTCTCACGAACGTTGGCTAGGTAGACATTTGCAATTCAGTTGGAGTTGGAGCTTTCCTTATATTAAAAATGTTTCCTGGTCTATTTTGTTAGAGAAGAGCTCCACACTTGTTGCTGAGCAATGTGCATGGGCCATCGGTAATGTTGCTGGTGAAGGAGCAGACCTGAGAAGCACATTAATTGCACAGGGTGCTTTGTGGCCTCTTGCCCGCCTAATGCTATCAAGCAAGGGTTCTACAGCAAGAACTGCTGCTTGGGCATTGTCAAATCTCATCAAGGTTATGATCTCTTGCTTTGACTGTATGAGTCTCAAGTTTCTTATGCCAGAGTTCAACAGTTATCTCTTTCCAAGTTCTTATTATGGATTAGGAGTGCTTCGGCAAAAGCGTAAAGTAAGCCCTATTTAGGAATTAGGATTGCTTAAGCTAAAATTAACTTGATGGTAAGCTTGGGTCCTTCTGTTAGATATATTAATGAAGGGTTTCCTTAGTGTAAGACTTATTTGATCTCAGCAAAATTTCAAGCCATATTCAAAACATTTCATGGCATGCATACGTTATGAGGTTTTTAGAATCTGAATCCCTCACTCACTCATTTTCTTTTCCTTCTGCTTAACAGTTTTTATCACTTTCAGACTGGTACATATGCACGTAGCTGTTCATGAAGCATCATTTTTACTAAAGTGTCAAATGTCTGTTCTCTTATAATCCAGGGGCCTGATCCCAAGGCTGCGTATGAGCTTATTAACATCGATGGTGTGCTAAATGCGATCATAAGGAACTTGGAAAAGGCGTATGTCTCTTAATGGACATCTTTCTATTTTGCATTCAACTTTTATTAATCATTTTATTACTGTACATTTATGAGTTTCTAAAATCCAAGGATTGGCTTCTTACTCATTACAAATGGTTGCAGTCTTTATTCTTAGTTCTTACAGTTACATAAAGAACACTGTTCAAATTCACTGACCTGTGCTTTCTGACATGTCTTCACTGTATGTTCATTATATATGCATGTAGCAGTACTTCCTTTCAATCTCTTCATTAGTAACCTAGATCGTGTGCCAAGTTGTATTTACTGGACACTTGCTACTCTTCTCCTTGTGCAATTGTTTAGTCCTTGTTATATTTTGTGGTATTTCTGAGATGCATGAATGACATGGAAACATTTACTAAAGTTTTTCAGAGTGACATGCATGGTTTTGCTCATTACTGCCACTGATGAGTTAAGTGATCTTTCAGGGACGAAGAGTTAGCAACTGAGGTGGCATGGGTAGTGGTATATCTTTCAGCACTTTCAGAAAAAGCTATCAGCTTAATAGTACGAAGCCATGTGCCTCAGTTGCTGATTGGACGCCTGCTGGCATCTGAGAACCTGCAGTTGCTCATTCCGGTATTGTCTATTTGTTTCTCTCTCTCAATTTCATAGTGTTCCTTTATCTTATTAACAATTTTGGTGCTTTCCCTGGAAATGCTTATTGCTTACACTTTTCATCGTACTTAACTACTGCTGAGCAAAATGACCATATCTTTTAAGAGGAACACGGAACACCTCATAGTTCAAACTCCAAACTTTCATAACCCTGTGTATACATGGTTGTCAATTTGGTAACCAATGTAATAATGAGCAGGTAATTTCTGTAGAGAGGCATGCTTTTATTAGGAGGCGTATTGATTATGATTTGCAATTAATATATAGCTTTTCTAAATATATTTTCTCAGTTATTGTAGAATTCTGCACTTTGTATGAACATCCAATAATGTATACGATGTTACTGTGGGGTAGTGTATGTGATTTCACAACGCAGCAAATTGACACTTCTACGTTGAATCAGGTGCTTCGTGGTTTAGGGAATCTTGTAGCCGGGGATGAATACATGGTTGATTCAATCCTAATTGTTGGAAACAGTATCACAGGTTAGCCAATCATCCTTTTGTCTCCAGTTACATAACAGCACTTATGATATTCATCACGAGGTACAGTTTGCAAGTACTAACTAAATATTGTTCTCAGATCAAGCTTTATCAAGTCTCATAAAATGTTTGAAGAGTGACAATAGGGTTCTCAGAAAGGTCCTCTTTCATTTGCTGGTTCAAGTTTACTTCATCTAGCCGACATATACTATATTATTTTTGATTTATTTGTGCTTCGAATTTGTGGACTGGTTATGTAGGAGGCTTCATGGGCATTGTCAAATATAGCAGCAGGCAGCTTTGAGCACAAGAAATTGATTTTTACCAGTGAGGCGACGCCTTCGCTAATACACCTCCTGACGAGTGCACAGTTTGACATTCGCAAGGAAGCAGCTTACACCCTGGGCAATCTGTGTGTTGTACCAGCAGGAAGTACCGAGCCCCCGAACATAATCACCGAACATCTAGTCTCGATCATAAATGGTGGAGCCCTTCCAGGATTCATAAATTTGGTCAGGTCTGCTGATATAGAGAGCGCAAGACTTGGACTTCAGTTCCTGGAACTGGTGAGGGAATCTTACCGCCTTTTAACTATTCCTATCTCATTTACTAACCCGGTTCTTACAGTACTTTTCAAATGTAAACTGTCTCTTCAAGTTGCGTGTGGGTGGATGTATCGAATTTGGAAGTTACATTTAGACCCAACTTACCATCTTTGCAGGTCATGAGGGGATACCCCAATGGACAGGGTCCACAGCTTGTGGAGAGGGGGGACGGCATCGAGGCCATGGAGAGGTTCCAGTTCCACGAGAACGAGGCGATGAGGAACATGGCCAATGGGCTGGTCGACAAATACTTCGGCGAGGATTACGGACTCGAGTGAGCGGCGACTGTGGCCGCCAATCCTGCATCTGTTTGTGAACCCAGCAGCAGCTGCTCGTGTACTCAAACTGTAAAATGCAACTTTTTTGTAACCGTGGAATGTATACAAGACTGTCTGAGGTAGCGTAGTTGCTGTGTAACTTGGCCATCTTCATGGATGTGTGTGTCGATGGGGTTGTTGTAGCTGGAAGCTTGAAGTGAGCTTGGTAGCTACCGTAGTACAGTGTGACCTGTGTAAGAAGAGAAGATTTTGAGTCTTTGAGCTATATATTGTACTAGAGAAATGCTGTTCAAACTCTTGCTGAAAACCGTTGCGACTAGCTTTGCATAGTTCCACAGATCATCTAGATGGGATAAGCACTTGTGTGTCCTTTGCAAAATCGATATTTAACGAATCCCAGCTTCAAGATGCAGAAAACAACGTTGAGAAAAAAAAAAGCAAGGGCAGAAGCTTCAAGATGCGGGCATCAATATCACAGACGTGGCATCATCGGGCAAATCTGGACCGGGGTCGTGCATGGCAGTGGTTCCACGTTCCATGTCATAAACATATAACCCCTTTTCTCCGCGCCTCAAATAGTAAACGCAGTTCCCCTTGAGACCAGCTCCTTCCGCGCCGAGCGACGCGCCAAAATGGGCTGCATCGACCAAGAAGGCCCGATCCCCGATGGCGTCCACCTCCACCCAAGCCCTCGCCGGCAGGTCGAGCCTGCGGACGACTATCTGCGCAACCTTGTCACACCGCTCCATCAAGGGGTGGTACAAGGAGACGCTGAAGAGCTCCCCGCGCGACTCCAGCAGGTGAAGGCTCCAGACGCGGTACATCGGGATCGGGTGACATGGCTGCTCGGCGATGGGGGTTTCTGTGAAGGCCGGGCCCGCCGGCGAGAACTCCAGCGTCAGGACGGTGGCGCCCAGCAGGCTCGCGTAGAACTTCCCGCTCGCCGCCGTCACAAGGCTCATTGCATGGATGACATCGTCACGACCGTGGTGGACGCCCAGGCCGCCTGCCTGGTAGTAGCCGTGCTCGGACCACTCGGCTGCTCCCGGGCGGCAGTGCCAGAGCACCGTGTCCACGGAGTTTACGACGAGCACCACGCAGCTTGGGTCCGTGGGCTCGTGCGAGAGCGCGCACCTGACCGGGTTCCTCGTGAGGAACCTCTCTCGGTCAGGGGGCAGGTCGATTCTCCGGCGCGTGAACGGGTTCCACAGGAATGTCAGGCGTGAGCCAGGGTGCGCGTGCGCCATGAGCAGCCAGCCGTGCGGCGTTGTCCAGTACAAGTGGTCTCGGAGGTCGTCCACAATCTTGCACACCGAGCGTCTTCTGCTTATGCTGTAGAAAAACATCGGGTCTTTTGCCGTCTCGTCGTCTCCTCTTTTCGTGGCCTCGTCGGCGTCGGTACCGTGAGGCCCAGGGTGCTTGCGACCGAACAGTAGCAGCGGGGAGAAGCTTCGATCCAAAGCTGAGTCTTCGGTTCCCTTCATGGCTGTATATGTTAATGCATGGTGAGTCAATTAGCATAATAGAGGAAAAGGGAACGCTCATGAAAACAAGATATAACTACGTTAGCAGCATTGATCGGTTCTTATTTGATCTTTGGCTGTGGCAGTGTGTTTTGTTAAGCTGTTAGCAGGACCATTTTTTAATGTGACCCTCCGTGTCACATAGCATAATGCCTATTGATTTTCTTTAATTAAAGTAAAGACTTTTTCTTTTTTATTGAACATCAGTACAAACGCAAGCTCTCATACATACGAACGCACACACGCACACCCTACCCCTATGAGCACCTCCGAGAGACTGAGCCGGCATGTTATCTTGAAATTTACGAAGTCACCGTAGGCGCCTCGTCATCGACGGAAATGTCTCCTCCCACTAAAAGCGCATCGCCGGAAATCCTGAAATAAATCCAGGAATAATGCGAGCACCAGGTCTTGAACCCTGGTGGGCTGAGGATACCACTGTTCTTCTAACCATCCAACCACAAGTTGGTTCGCAAGTAAAGTCTTTTTCGTGATAAATGCTCCAGTCTATTGATAAAATGCAATGGCAGTACAAAAATACAATGGATTAGCAGAAATTGCAGCCACTCTGAACGCCTTCGTGTTGCTTTGCTATTGGCATCTATTTTTTTCTTTCTTTTGAAAAAGAGGATAACCCCGCTGTCTATATCAAGACGGTGCTCCAATCTGTTGATTATTTCTATTGGCATATGTGGAAGTAGAGGAAACCCCCTCGTCTTCATGGGGGTGTCACCCTCCCTCTCCCTCACCCCCAATTGATGTCGGGATGACGCGATGTTATGGCCCGACCGGCTCCCGATAGACACAGTCACCTAGATGTTTGGTTGCGTGCTCTGGTCGAGTCGCACCTTGCCGGCAGGGGTGTGGCGTGAGCGGTGTGTACTTGTTGTGTTCCTGTGATATGTTTGTTGTGTGTGGCCCCCTCCCCCTCGCCCTCCATTCTCCTCCCACCGCTAGAAACACTTGGGGTCTTGGCCCTTGTATTATAAACATTCAGGTGAGGGAACCTCCCCTGTTTGAAAATTTAGAAGATAAAAATCACAGCAACCTAACGATGACTATAAGCATTGGACCAAACTAAAGGTGATCCTCCGTCATCACTCCTCATACGACAGAACCACACAAACCTTCTTGCAGCGGATAGTCGCCCAACTAAGCCCCCCAAAAACTTGCACCGGAACAGCAAAAGTCTCTTACAAAAATAGCTATGCGTAGATCGGAGCTACCACACCTGCAAGCGCGCCGACTAAAACGAGGGTCGACCGAATATATACGAATCGGTCGAAGAGAAACGTCGATTAGATTCAAACAGATCCATCAAAGACCAACATCGAGTAAATCTAAGGAAATTCTTCGAAGACACACCTTCACACAGCCTTTGCGGTAGCTAGGGCAAAGAAAACATTATTCTAAGTTCTAACTAGGGAACGCCACCGCCGCCTCGTCGGCGCAACTTGACACGCAAACTACTTCCCTCCTACCGCGTGCTCCGTCTTAGTAGTATCTCCAAGGCCCAAGGGCCATCGGAGTCTAGCTTGCAACCTCCGTCAGAAAGCTATATATTATATAACTCCGCGTACCTTCGAGTGCTTATCGCAGGCGCCGCTACTTGCTGAGTTCCTCTCCCAGCTTGCCTGCCGCCGGCGTCCTCTGCATGCACTTACGATCGACGGTGCCTTTGGGTTTGCTTTATATACGTTATTATAATAGCAAAAGAGCCCGTGCGTTGCAACGGAAGAGAAAACATAACACACACTCTTAACCCAACAACCATCACTCAAGACCACAATAGGTCCATCTCCTTTATTTTTGCGAGGCATCATATTTGTGTTGCCGCTTATCCTCCTTCTCACCCTCGCCGGCGATGGCCCCGGTGTTCACACAAAACAAAAAAGACGTGTTTGAATATGTTTAATCCTAAGGCGTCTCTCTCCCTCTCTCCTCCCTCTCCCTCCCCACTAGTAGGAAAAGGGGCTTTTACCCCGGTTTGTAAGGGCCTTTTGTCCCGGTTTTCGAACCGGGACTAAAGGGTCGTTACTAAAGCCCTAACCCTTTAGTCCCGGTTCTTACACGAACCGGGACAGAAGGTCCTCCACGTGGCCGCTACTGCCAGCCCAGGCAGGGGGGCCTTTTGTCCCGGTTGGTGTCACCAACCGGGACCAATAGGCATCCACGCGTCAGCATTTCAGGGGCTGGGGTTTTTGTTTTTTTGAAGGGGGGGGGGGTTTGGGGGGTTAATTTAGGTGTTTCATATATTGTGTTAGCTAGCTAATTAATAGAGAGAAGTGTCCTCTCTTATCTCCGTGCTTGGTCGACGCTACGTACTATATACGTATGGAGAGGACTAGACACGCTAGCTAGTAATCAAATGAAGGAAACAGAAGATCGTCATGAACATATGCATACAGAGAGAAGTTATATTGACCACCTCTCCTTCTCCGAGAGATTGGTCGAACAACAAGTTCTCGTATATCTATCCGACACTACCGGCTACATATATACAATAATTATCTCTTACAATACAATCTCCTAATTAAATTGTAAGAACACAGGGTCCACATAGTATTCTCCGTTTTCAGCGATCACGTGGTCAAGGAAGAATGCCGCCAATTCCTCTTGAATTGCTCGCATACGATCTGGTGCTAGGAGTTCATCCCACTTCCGAAACATATAATTTGAAGAAGGGGGTCAATACATATATATATATATATGAATAAATGAAACTCAACACAAATGATGGTAATAAAATAAAATTGTGAATATTATTGCTTACGCACTTCATATTGTTCGTCAGAGTAGCCCCGCTCACAGGTCGTGTAGCGGATGGACTCGCAAACGTAGTATCCACAGTAATTATTCCCGGGTTCCTGCCACAACCACTTTACAAGGAATAGAGGTCAATCAAACTGATAAGCAAGCATGCTAAATGGTATTGATGAAACTAGCGCTTGAATCACTAGGAGATGCGCGGAACATGCTACTATAGTACTTACTTTCGGGTGTTTAAATTGCAGCTTCTTCGGCAGTCCCGGAGCTTTTGTGGTGAATTTTCTTCAAACCCTGCCAGACAAAGAAAACAATTACTTGATATCAGGAAATGAACAAAGTTGCTGATATGGTGGATAATGATCGATTTAACTTACTTCTCAAGTATTTGAGTCATGTTCGCATAGTCCTGGGGATCTTTTCGTCTCGAGTCTAAGACGGTTACTACTCCCTGCTCAAGCTTAATCTCTAGGAGAATATAGTGAAAGCTGCGCATGCATGCATAAGTCATCAATTACATTACCATAACCTGGACTAATAAGGGAAACCGAATATGCACAAGACAGTAACACTCACTTGAAGTTGTAAGGAAAGAGTATTATATCTTTGTTTTGATTTAATACCAACGATCGTAGCAAGTTGGCCTCGGCTTCTTTGGCATGTTTTTCAACCGTATATGCATCTATGAGATTTGTGTTAATGAACCCAATATCACCGATTTGTCTTTTCTTCAATTCGGCGATCTTCAATCTGCATAATATAGTGAGGATAATTATAAATACATGCAATGAAAGAGCTGACCTATATAGAGAGACTTAATGACAGAAGTAGTACTACTTACAGACAGTAGCAAGTGATCGTTGTTTTATTGAGGGCCTTTTGATTGTAAAACTGGAAGAAATCCTCAAATGAAATATTCAGCAGTTCAATTCCAACGAGGTCATGCTCCGGTTTAACTCTCAGCGTCAAAGTACTCATCCCATCAGACTCTCTGCAGGTTTTCATGTACCAATCATGTAATCTTCGCATCATCGTTGTTAGAGATCTTTCATCTTTGACGAGAGGCTTCCCATAATGGTATTTGTGTTCGTCCACCTCCATGATTTCATAATGTACATCGTCGGGCAGGTAATCTCCAAGATTGCTATAACCGGCCACCATCCTCGGATCATTAGCGACGATGTCTTTTGACACCTTGAGCGGGGGGCACGATTGGTTCGCTTGTTCGCTGAGCTGGGCAATTTTTTTCCCAGCTCGTCGTTCTTTTAACCTTTGATCACTGACAGTACTTCCCGACCGCTCCGCTTCGGCATATGTCTTTGCAAGAATGCGCTCATAGTTGCCTCTCGGCGGAGACTTTGGTGGTTTTGTTAGGGTAGCCAGAGTGCGCTTTGCTTTCACCGGATCTACCTTCTCCTCCGGAGGTGGATGTTTCTTTGCTTTCACCCCTTCAAAGAAGTTTGTCACTTTGGCCCGCATGATCTTCCTGGTTTCCTCCTCGGTCCTCTCGTATGGTAACTTCTCTGGAGTCTTCAGAGAAGGACCAAATCTGTATTGCCTCCCGCCTCTGGCAGCTGTACTGCTAGACGCCGGCAGAGCAGATGGAGCGGCTGCGGCTGTCTTCTTTCCTTGCTTACGAGGCGGAGGAGAAGGACTACGACGCGCCGGAGCAGCCGCAGCGGCGGCGGGTCTCTTCCGCCCTTGCTGATGAGGCGGAGAAGGAGGAGGCTGGCTGCTCTGGCGCGCCGGCGCAGGCGGAGAAGGAGGCGGAGTGCCGCCACGCGCCGGAGAAGGAGGCTGAGTGCCCTGATCACTCGCCGGAGGAGGAGGCGGAGTGCCGCCACGCGTCGGAGAAGGAGGCTGAGTGCCCTGATCACTCGCCGGAGGAGGAGGCGGAGGAGGAGGCGGAGTGCCCTTACTCGCCGGAGCCGTCCAGTTCGGAAGGTTGATGAGCTCCTTCCGCCATAGGTATGGAGTCACCAGAGCTGAACCCAGCCGAGTCTCCCCTTCACCGGTAGGGTGGTCAAGCTGGAGGTCCTCAAATCCCTCCGTTATTTCATCCACCATCACCCTAGCATATCCTTCTGGAATCGGCCGGCAGTGGTAGGTTGCGCCGGGTTCAGGAGGTAAAATAGAGCCAACAGCCGCCTTGACTTTGAAGTTCTGCCATTGCGCCATAAGGTGGCAATGTTGAGACTCCGTGATAGCATCCATGGGGTAGCTAGCAGGAGCCGTCAAGACATGCTCCAGCTGAAGCAGCTCGGTGGAAGCCACGCTGCTTCTCCGCTGAGATGGCGGGGCAGCTTCAGGGGTAGTTTCGGCATGTCGATTGTTGTCTCGTTCCTCTAGCGCTTGAACCCTTTCGTGCAGCTTCTGAATTTGGGTCTGCTCCATTTTTTCCTCCTCTCCTGGCTTTTGTAACCGCCTGCGTCCGGAAAACCAGCCTTCCACGGAACGGAGCCTGGCGTGCCTCATGTCCGTCCAGGGTGCTCAGGATTCCCGAGGGCCATTGTGAGCTCGCCGTTCTCTCTGTCTGGAACGAACGTCCCTTCCCGCGCTACATCGATATATTGCTGAATCTTCTTGACTGGTATTCTCAAAAGCTCATTCGTCCAAACGCACCTCCCTGATACAGGGTCCAAGGTTCCGCCAGCCCCGAAGAACCAAGTCCGGCAACGGTCTGTCCAGTTCATTGTCTGTGGTTCGATCCCTTTTTCAAGCAGATCATTCTCAGCCTTGGCCCACTTAGGCCGGGCTTTGAGGTAGCCACCTGACCCCGTGCGATGGTGAAGCTTCTTCTTCGCAGCATTCTTCTTGTTTGTCACTGACATCTTCTTACTCTTTTCCGATGTCTTGTGGGCCACAAATGCGGGCCAGTGATCTCTGATCTTCTCATACCGGCCGATGAATTCTGGTGTCTCTTCTTTGTCGACAAACGTTTTCAGCTCATTCTTCCACCTCCTGAATAGGTCTGCCATCTTCTTAAGAGCATGAGACTTGATTAATTGCTCTTTAACAGCCTTCTCCGGATCCTCCTCTGGCGGTAGGGTGAAATTTGCCTTCAGCTCAGTCCAAAGATCATCTTTCTGCATATCATTGACATAAGACACCTCAGGGTCTTCCTTCTTAGGCTTATACCATTGGTGGATGCTGATCGGGATCTTGTCCCTAACTAGAACCCCGCACTGAGCAGCAAATGCATCCTTTGTCCGGATGGGTTCAATCGGTTGGCCGTCGCGCGCGATTGCTGTGATCTCAAACCTTTCATCCGAGCGCAACTTTCTCTTCGGGCCTCGTCTCTTTACCGCAGTTGTGCTCGATCCGGAGGGCTAGAAAAAAGAAGAAAGACGAGTGTTAATTAATATGTGTACATACCAAAACAATGAATGCATCAATTAGCTAGTCAGCACAGGCTTAACTAATATATTTACCTGGCCGGACTCTGTTCGGTCACCGGAGCCGTCACCACGGGCTCCTTCTTGCACCAGCATTGGGTCACCGGAGCCATCATAATCATGTCTTTCCTCCTCCACTCTTCGATCACCGTAGCCTGCTTCTTCACCCTGTTCTTCCAGACCATCATTGTCGTTAAGATACGACAAGATATCACCTCCGGCTAAGATTATGTCCCCCAACACCTCTTCTGCTTGCTCGTCTCGTCCTGCTCCATTGTTTCTGCAAATATTACAACATGGCAATTATTACACAAACATGACAGCAGGTGGTTAGTGCAAACGTAGACCTAGCTTATTCCGGGTTTGGGGTGGCCTCGGCAACGCTTCAAGGGTAGGGGCGCGGCGGGAGGGGGTAGGAGACCGACATCATTTTTTTCTAGGGTTTGGGTGTCCTCGAGAGTTTTGGTCGAGCGAGAGGGCCGGGGGGTGCTCCCGTGGTATAAGTTATCACGGTCGAGAGGGGGTATAAGTATCGACCGTCCATCATGTCAAAGTTATCTGGGAGGGAGTTATATATATCGACAACGACGACATACATACATGGAAAATAATGTTATCGGGGAGGGGGTATATCGACCCCCCCACGTGTTGAAGTTATCGGGAGGGGGTTATATCGACAACGACAATGAACGTACATGGGAAAATAATATTATCGGGGAGGGGGTATATCGACCCCCCCTCATGTTGAAGTTATCGGGAGAGGGGTATATCGACGACGACAGACCCGATAAAACATAAGAAAACAAAGAAGAAACAAAAAGAGGAGAAGAAGAAAAGGAATAGAGGAGAAGATCAAAGAAAAAAAATAAGAAAAAAAAGAGGAGAAGAAGAAAGGAATAGAGGAGAGAAGAAGAAAAAATAGAATTTTTTTCTATTTTTTCTTCTTCTCTTCTATTCCTTTCTTCTTCTCCTCTTCTTTTTCTTCTTTTTTCCTCTTCTTATTTATTTCTCCTCTTCTTCTCCTTTCTTCCTCTTCTTATTTTCCTTTTTCCTCTCATTCATAAAAAAATGTTCAAATAGAAAATTTCGAAAAAAGTAAAGGTTTTGCCTAATGCATTGTTCATATGAATATACAAACATTTGCATATTCTACAATAATTAATATCACCAAAAAAATCTATGAACAGAAAAAAAATCCCAACTTTTCTAAAAATCTATCTTTTGCATATATACATGAACATATACACAGAGAACATATATACACAGAGAACATATATACATGAACATACATATATACATTTTTATAAAAATGCAATAAAAAGACAGGGAGGAAGGGGGCAGTGCCGACCCTGACCAAGGCGACGGTGGCACGTCGGGGCAGGGGCAGAGGCGACGGCGGCGTGGTCGGGGCAGGGGCAGAGGCGTCGGCGGCGAAGGGCGGGGCAAGGCGACGATAGGGACGGGCCGGGGTGGCGCGCGTCGGGGCAGGGGCGCGGCTGACGGCGAGGGCGCGGGCAACGGCGACGGCGACGACGCGCACGGGCGACGGCGACGGCGGGGGCGGCGGGCGGCGTCGGGGCAGCCTGGTGGCGTCGGCGTCGTCGGGGCAAACTGCAGATGAACTCTGAAAAATTTCCTAAGTGTTTGCTTATATAGCAAAGCCTTTAGTCCCGGTTCGTGGCACCAACCGGGACTAAAGGTAGGCATTAGTCCCGGTTGATGCCACCAACCGGGACCAAAGCCCTCTTTTCAGCAGCGCAAAGGGCGGGAAGCAGCGGCCTTTGGTCCCGGTTGGTGGCACCAACCGGGACTAAAGGGGGGGCATTGGTCCCGGTTGGTGCCACGAACCGGTACCAATGCACCCCTTTAGTCCCGGTTGGTGGCACCAACCGGGACCAAAGGCCTCTTGCTGCCTGCGTCGCGGCCAAAAGTTTAGTCCCACCTCGCTAGCCGAGGGGCGCCCGCACCAGTTTAAAAGCCCCGGCGCGGCTGCTATCTCGAACTCCTCTCTATAGCAGGCTTCTGGGCCTAACTTTGGCGCGCTGCCCGTTGAGCCCTCTAGCCCTTCTGGGCCTGTATTTGCAAACCCGAGGGTTGGAAGACCCAGCGGGCAGCGCCCCAACATTTTTTTTGCTGTATTTAGTTTTTTTGTTTTCTTTATTTTGTTTTGTTTCTACTTACAACAAAAAACTTATTTATTTTATTTTATTTTGTTTCTAATTACTTATTTATTTTACTTTATGGTAATCCTTTTTGCTATTAAAGTTTCTATCAAAAAAATTTCTTTATGAAAATTGTTTTTGCTGTATTTAGTTTTTTTGTTTTCTTTTTTGCTTTATTTATTTTATTTTGTTTCTACTTACAACAAAAAACTTATTTATTTTATTTTATTTTGTTTCTAATTACTTATTTATTTTACTTTATGATAATTCTTTTTGCTATTAAAGTTTCTATCAAAAAAAAGTTCTTTATGAAAATTCTTTTTGCTGTATTTAGTTTTTTTGTTTTCTTTTTTGCTTTATTTATTTTGTTTTGTTTCTACTTACAACAAAAAACTTATTTATTTTATTTTATTTTGTTTCTAACTACTTATTTATTTTACTTGATGATAATTCTTTTTGCTATTAAAGTTTCTATCAAAAAAAGTTCTTTATGAAAATTCTTTTTGCTTTTAATGATTTTGAACAGAAAATACTTCGATAATTTTAGTTGCATCAATTTTGTATGATTTTAGTTTCAATAATAATAGAGGTTTCTTATAATGTTTTGAACAGAAAATACTTTGTTAATTTTAGTTTCATAAATTTTATTAAAGTTTATTTTATTTTGTCGTAACACAAGAAGTCCGGAGTTGTAATAAGTTATTAAAAATAAAAAAGAGGCGCAATGCTCGTTGATTTGCTTCAAGCCTTTCGAAATAGTGTAGACTGCACTGCACATAGCTCCATGCAGTCTACCTTATTCCTCAAGGCTTGAAGCTAAGCAACGTGAGCATTGCACCTCTTCTTCATCGTCTCTGCACTCAGGGCTTATAAACCGCTCCTAGTGCCTCTCAGCTAGCGAGGTGGGACTAAAAAACTGCTTAGTAAGAAACTCTAGTACCGGTTCGTGCCACGAACCGGTACTAAAGGTGCTCGTGGGGCCACAGCCTCATTAGTACCGGTTCGTGGCACCAACCGGGACCAAAGGGTGGAATTGGTCCCGGTTCGTGCCACCAACCGGGACCAATGGCCTTGCACAGCGGCGTGGTGGTGGGAGTTTAGTCCCACCTCGCTAGCTGAGAGAGAGCCGCACCTGTTTATAAGGTGCGGTGCGCCTGAGCTGTCGAGCTCCTCTCTAAAGCAGGCTTACGGGCCTAACCTCTCTGTACATGCCTGTGGGCCTACTGGGCCTTCTGCGGGCCTGAATCCTGGCCCATGGATGGGTTTCTAATCGTATTCAGGCCGTGGTGGCCCAGTAGGTGGCATAATTTTTAATTTTTGGCCTGTTATTTTTCATGCATTTACTAATTATTTTGAGCTATAAGACCCTAAAATTGAAAAGCATTTCAAATGAACTCTGAAAAGGTTGAAAGTTGGCATGGTATCATCATTTCATCCACATAGCATGTGCAAGAAAGTTGAGAGGGTTACGGCAAAAACTAGATGCACTTCGTGTACAAAACGGACAATGGTATCATACTCGTCTGTTACAAAGTTGGCATGGTATCATCATAATAGTTGCGGGAGAAAGTCTTCACTTTTTCTTCGCTTGTGTCATTTGCTTATTGCGCCGTAACCATGGATAATCTTCATCGTTTATCAGGATGCTTGGGTCAGCCTTGACTTTGAAGGGAGGAATTTCATGAAACTTTTCATAATCTTCAGACATGTCTGTCTTGCCCTCCACTCCCACAATGTCCCTTTTTCCTGAAAGAACTATGTGGCGCTTTGGCTCATCGTATGATGTATTCGCTTCCTTATCTTTTCTTTTTCTCGGTCTGGTAGACATGTCCTTCACATAGATAACCTGTGCCACATCATTGGCTAGGACGAACGGTTCGTCAGTGTACCCAAGATTGTTCAGATCCACTGTTGTCATTCCGTACTGTGGGTCTACCTGTACCCCGCCTCCTGACAGATTGACCCATTTGCACTTAAACAAAGGGACCTTAAAATCATGTCCGTAGTCAAGTTCCCATATGTCCATTATGTAACCATAATATGTGTCCTTTCCCCTCTCGGTTGCTGCATCAAAGCGGACACCGCTGTTTTGGTTGGTGCTCTTTTGATCTTGGGCGATCGTGTAAAATGTATTCCCATTTATCTCGTATCCTTTGTAAGTCAATACAGTCGAAGATGGTCCCCTGGACAACGAGTACAACTCATCACAAACAGTGGTGTCACCTCTGAGACGTGTTTCCAACCAACTGCTGAAAGTCCTGATGTGTTCACATGTAATCCAGTCGTCACACTGCTCCGGGTGTTTGGAGCGCAGACTGTTCTTGTGTTCATCGACATACGGGGTCACCAAGGTAGAGTTCTGTAGAACTGTGTAGTGTGCTTGAGACCAAGAATATCCGTCCCTGCATATTATTGAGTCCCCTCCAAGCGTGCCTTTTCCAGTCAGTCTCCCCTCATACCGCGATTTAGGGAGACCTATCTTCTTAAGGCCAGGAATGAAGTCAACACAAAACCCAATGACATCCTCTGTTTGATGGCCCATGGAGATGCTTCCTTCTGGCCTAGCGCGGTTACGGACATATTTCTTTAGGACTCCCATGAACCTCTCAAAGGGGAACATATTGTGTAGAAATACGGGCCCCAGAATGACAATCTCGTCGACTAGATGAACTAGGACGTGCGTCATGATATTGAAGAAGGATGGTGGGAACACCACCTCGAAACTGACAAGACATTGCGCCACATCACTCCTTAGCCTTGGTATGATTTCTGGATCGATCACCTTCTGAGAGATTGCATTGAGGAATGCACATAGCTTCACAATGGCTAATCGGACGTTTTCCGGTAGAAGCCCCCTCAATGCAACCGGAAGCAGTTGCGTCATAATCACGTGGCAGTCATGAGACTTTAGGTTCTGGAACTTTTTCTCTGGCATATTTATTATTCCCTTTATATTCGACGAGAAGCCAGTCGGGACCTTCATACTGAGCAGGCATTCAAAGAAGATTTCTTTCTCTTCTTTCGTAAGAGCGTAGCTGGCAGGACCTTCATACTGCTTCGGAGGCATGCCGTCTTTTTCGTGCAAACATTGCAGGTCCTCCCGTGCCTCAGGTGTATCTTTTGTCTTCCCATACACGCCCAAGAAGCCTAGCAGGTTCACGCAAAGGTTCTTCATCACGTGCATCACGTCGATTAAAGAGCGGACCTCTAGCTCTTTCCAGTAGGGTAGGTCCCAAAATATAGATTTCTTCTTCCACATGGGTGCGTGTCCCTCAGCGTCATTCGGAATAGCTAGTCCGCCGGGACCCTTTCCAAAGATTACGTGTAAATCATTGACCATAGCAAGTACGTGATCACCGGTATGCATGGCGGGCTTCTTCCGGTGATCTGCCTCGCCTTTGAAATGCTTGCCTTTCTTTCGACATTGATGGTTGGTCGGAAGAAATCGACGATGGCCAGGTACACATTCTTCCTGCATTTGTCCAGGTATATACTTTCAGTGTCATCTAAACAGTGCGTGCATGCGTGCTATCCCTTGTTTGTCTGTCCTGAAAGGTTACTGAGAGCGGGCCAATCGTTGATGGTTACAAACAGCAACGCGTGCAGGTTAAATTCCTCCTGTTTGTGCTCATCCCACGTACGTACACCGTTTCCATTCCACAGTTGTAAAAGTTCTTCAACTAATGGCCTTAGGTACACATCAATGTCGTTGCCGGGTTGCTTAGGGCCTTGGATGAGAACTGGCATCATAATGAACTTCCGCTTCATGCACATCCAAGGAGGAAGGTTATACATACATAGAGTCACGGGCCAGGTGCTGTGATTGCTGCTCTGCTCCCCGAAAGGATTAATGCCATCCGTGCTTAAACCAAACCATACGTTCCTTGGGTCAGCTGCAAACTTAGCCCAGTACTTTCTCTCGATTTTTCTCCACTGCGACCCGTTAGCGGGTGCTCTCAACTTCCCGTCTTTCTTACGGTCCTCACTGTGCCATCGCATCAACTTGGCATGCTCTTCGTTTCTGAACAGACGTTTCAACTGTGGTATTATAGGAGCATACCACATCACCTTCGCAGGAACCCTCTTCCTGGGGGGCTGGCCGTCAACATCACCAGGGTCATCTCGTCTGATCTTATACCGCAATGCACCGCCTACCGGGCATGCGTTCAGACCCTTGTACGCACCGCGGTAGAGGATGCAGTCATTAGGGCATGCATGTATCTTCTGCACCTCCAATCCTAGAGGGCATACGACCTTCTTTGCTGTGTATGTACTGTCGGGCAATTCGTTATCCTTTGGAAGCTTCTTCTTCAATATTTTCAATAGCTTCTCAAATCCTTTGTCAGGCACATCATTCTCTGCCTTCCACTGCAACAATTCCAGTACGGTACCGAGCTTTGTGTTGCCATCTTCGCAATTGGGGTACAACCCTTTTTTGTGATCCTCTAACATGCGATCGAACTTCAGCTTCTCCTTTTGACTTTCGCATTGCGTCCTTGCATCGACAATGACCCGGCGGAGATCATCATCATCGGGCACTGGTTCCTCTTGATCTTCAGCAGCTTCCCCCCTTGCAGCATCATTGGGCACATCGTCTAGTTCCTCTTGATCTTCAGCAGCTTCCCCCGTTGCAGCATCACCGTATTCAGGGGGCACATAGTTGTCATTGTCCTCTTCTTCTTCGCCATCTTCCATCATAACCCCTATTTCTCCGTGCCTCGTCCAAACATTATAGTGTGGCATGAAACCCTTGTAAAGCAGGTGGGTGTGAAGGATTTTTCGGTCAGAGTAAGACTTCGTATTCCCACATATAGGGCATGGACAACACATAAAACCATTCTGCTTGTTTGCCTCAGCCACTTCGAGAAAATCATGCATGCCCTTAATGTACTCGGAGGTGTGTCTGTCACCGTACATCCATTGCCGGTTCATCTGCGTGCATTATATATAGTTAAGTGTGTCAAAAACCATTACAGAATATCATGAATAGATAATTAAGTGACCAAATTAATAGAAGTTCATCATCACATTAAAACCAAAGTACATACGTAGTTCTCATCTAACAACATATATATAGCTCTCCAGAGCATCTAATTAATTAAACCATACATTGAAACTATGTAAAACATTTCAATGCGAAAACAAATGCGATCATAATCGCAACCAAGGTAACAATTGATCCAACGGCATAATGATACCAAGCCTCGGTATGAATGGCATATTTTCTAATCTTTCTAATCTTCAAGCGCATTGCATCCATCTTGATCTTGTGATCATCGACGACATCCGCAACATGCAACTCCAATATCATCTTTTCCTCCTCAATTTTTTTTTATTTTTTCCTTCAAGTAATTGTTTTCTTCTTCAACTAAATTTAACCTCTCGACAATAGGGTCGGTTAGAATTTCCGGTTCAACCACCTCCTAGATAAATAAAATCTATGTCACGTTGGTCGGTTGGTGGCACCAACCGGGACCAAAGGCCTTGTGCTGCCCCGCGTCAAAAGTTTAGTCCCACCTCGCTAGTTGAGAGGGCTCGAGAGTGGTTTATAAGCGCTGCTGCGCCCACCCTCTCGAGCTCCTCTCAACTGCAGGCTTTCGGGCCTAACCGTTCTCTTTGCCTGTGGGGCCTACTGGGCCTTCTGCGGGCCTTAATCCTGGCCCACGGATGGGTTTCAAGTCGTATTCACGCCGTGGTGGCCCACTAGGTGGCATAATTTTTTTCTCTGTTTTTTGTTTTCTCTTTTGCTTTATTTGTTTTGTTTTGTTTCTACCTACAACAAAAAACTTATTTATTTTATTTCTAATTACTTATGTATTTTACTTTAATTATTTTATTTTTATTTATTTTACTGCTGCTATTTTTATTTATTTTACTGCTGCTATTTTATTTAATTTATTAAGGTTAATTTATTTTAGTTACTATGATTTATTTTATTTTATTTTATTAAGGTTTATTTATTTTTATTTATTTTATTAAGGTTTATTTATTTTATTTACTATAAAAAATCAACATAGATACGCCTATAGAGAAAATTCAACCTAAATTCATAATAAATTTCTATGAAATTCAAAGAAATTTACTATGAATTTAGGTCAAAATCCCTGTATAAGGGCATCTATTTTGACTTTGAGAGGAGCTCAACAAGGCAGAGAGGGACGGGCTTATAAACTGGTGTGAGCGCCCTTCGGTTGGCGAGGTGGGACTAAACACTGGCCGCAACTAGGACCAGCCCTTTTAGTACCGGTTTGTGGTATGAACCGGGACTAAAGGGTGGTGGGCCAGGAGCGTGGCCCATTGGTCCCGGTTTGTCCCACCAACCGGGTCCAAAGGGGCCGGACGAACCGGGACCAATGCCCCCACGAGGCCTGGCAGGCCCCTGGCCGCACGAACCGGGACAAATGCCCCCACGAGGCCCGGCAGGCCCCTGGCCGCACGAACCGGGACCAATGCTCGCATTAGTCCCGGTTCGTGATTGAACCGGGATTAATGTGAATATTGCCCTGTGACCAAAGCCCAGTTTTCTACTAGTGCCCTCCCTCTCTCTCTCTCTCTCTCTCTCTCGCTTTCTCTCGCTCTCGCGATGAGAAATCTGTTATTTTCCCCTACGACATTTTTCAGAGGTATGCATGTGTAGTTATCGATGTTTTCTTTTTCCTATATTGTTATAGTGGGGTGTTTACTTGCAATCCGGGTCGCCGCCGGTATGAAAGGAACGAAAGGAAAACGGATCTTACGCTATAAATTATAAGTTGCTCCCAAAACAATATTTTAAAAATATTTAATAGGTAAAATTAACATCATATTTAGTTTCCACATATTTTTCTAATAAAATTTCATATATAATATGTTAAAATCGAAGTTACGGTTTAAAAGATACGAATAATTTAGAAAATCATTTGTTTGACTTAAATATATTCTAAAATAATATTTAAAAATACTTAACAGGTGAAAATAATCTCATATTCATACTCTACATATTTTTCTAATCAAATTTCATATATAACATGTTCAAATCGGAGTTACGGTTTAAAATATATGGATGATTTAAAAAAACATTGTTTGACTTAAATATGATCCGCGGATGAATTACCTAAAACATCAGGGGGTTTTCGGAAAATGTAAAATAACGGTTCGGATGTGACTTAAATCCGGACTGCGGGTTGATTTCAACAAAACACAGGGACTTTTGTATAAAATATGAAAAACGTTTCTTTTTAACTTAAAACAGGGATGCGGGTTGAATTCTCTGAAATAGAGGGACTTTTTTAAAAAATGCCATGACGGACGAAAGAAACCTAATTTGCTTTATTATTAGGTAAAGATAAGGACTCGTGCGTGTCCTGAACTCTATCACGTTTCAATATTTGCATAGGGTTTGTCTATGACACGTTAGATGTGACATAGTTCGGGTGTGAGCATAAGGCGGTGCACGTACGCTACGGCCGGTACGTGCTCGATCATGTCGACGGGCACGAGCGACGGCGAGACGGAGGCGGCGACGTCGCAGGATCGGGACTGGTCGTCTCTCCCGACGGACCTGCTCATCGAGATACTGCGGCGGCTCCGCTAGTCCAGCCACCCCAGCTTCGCGCTGGCGTGCAGCCGCTGGCGCTCCGCCGTCTCCCCCTTCTTCCCGGCGTCCGTCACGCGTCTCCTGCTCAACGCCACCAGCGTCGGCTCCACCAACGCGCGCTTCTACAGCCCCTACTTCGACAAGAGCTTCGAGCTGGCCGCCACGCTGGGCGCGCCGGGCGCCAAGATCTGCGGCGCCGCTGGACGGCGACTGACGCTGGCACTGCCGCACCTCGTCCGCAGCGTCGACCTCGGGACGGGCGTCGCCCACGACATGCCGCCGGTCGATCAAGTCGGGTTCGACTTCGTCGTCTACGAGACTACGACGGCGGCGACGGCGCGGGCAGGATGGTCGGTGTCAGCGCGGTCATGTTTCTGCGGCTTCAGGCCGCGCTCTCCGTCGGAAACGGCGACGGCGGGTGGACAGACTGGGGCTTCACCCCGTACGAGTTCGGACCGGCGTTCGTGCCGTCGCCGAGCTGTAACCCGGTCTTCCACGGTGGGTTGCTCTACCTGCTGGGACAGGACGGGAGGCTAGCGGTGTACGACCAGCGCATGCACGACCAAGGGTTTGAGATACTGGAGAAGCCCCGGAGCTTCGGGTTCCAATGCGAGGACAGCTACCTCGTCGAGTCCGGCCAAGACGAGCTCATGGCCGTCCTGGTCGGCCTCCGTGGGCCGCCGGTCAACGTCGTCAAGCTCAACGAGCACGCCATGGAGTGGGATAAGGTGGAGAGCCTGGAGGGGAGCGTCCTGTTCACCGGCACGCTCACGACGACGATGAAGAAGACCGGCGCCGGGTGGATGCAGGACAGGATCTTCCTCCCCAGGCTCTTTGATTGGCCCGAGACCATCCCTGCCGACCTTGTTCAACATGACGACGAACTCGCATTTGTGCCGAAGCGGGAGTGCACGTGGCCTGCTGTGAGAGATGACACCTATGTGACAAACATGTGGAGTTATAAACTGGAACAAAGCAGTGAAGAAGCAAGAGAATTTTGGGAAACAGGAAAACTAGATTATAGTGTCTGGGTTGATTTTGGTAGTACTTAGCTTCATTGTTACTCCCTCCGATCCATATTGATTATCGATGAAGTACTCTATATATGTTCGATACTACTTACATATGATGTTTTGCAATGATGCAAGGCCAACCCTATTGACATTCTAATGCATTATTGTGGGATAAAAGAAATTTTAAGACAATAATCCTACACCTACGAGCCATAAGCTACGGGACATGCCCGCTTGCTTGGAGTGTTGTGCGTGAGGCCTTCGGGCAGAACTGGAACCCCTCGTTGGGGCTGATCTTGTAAACATGCCAGACGGGGCGCATTTGCTAGGATCGTGTGGCGTAGAGTTGGATGTTGTTATGGTCGTTATGGTCCATTAGAAACAAGAATACTATTGAGAAGAGTTTCCCGTCTCATCCGGCTGATGTTGTTTTCAAATGTCATCTTTTTCTTTAGACCTGGATGTCGGCGTCGTATCACGTGAATCCGGCATCCATCGTGAATCCATGTATCCGCTCATCGCCAATCCTTCGATCAAGATCTTGTGCCTGCTGTTAGTTCGGCCTCTTTTTGCACAAACACGCCCGCCTCCAACCGTGTTTGCCCTGTCAGTTTTGTAAAATAAACCCCAGCGAGGGCAGCTCTCCCAGTTCACCACTTCCCAATCGTTTCCCAATCTCAGAGGAAGCCCGCGACCTGTATCCCAACGACGGCCACGGCGGCATGCATCTGCCCGATCAATCACGGCCACGGGTAATCGCCACAACGACCACGAAGGAATCCATCTCCCAACTCCCGATCAGCATGGTGGACAAGTCCTCCTTGCTGGATATAGCGCAACCAACAACCATGGCGATTTCTGCTGTCAGGGACAATGAATCTGCATCGACTTCGATGGCTAGAACCTGCTTGCCCTCGTTCCTCCCTAATTCATGTGGGGACCCTGAATTTTCCTCAGCATGTACCCATCAGGAAGCCCATCTCACTTGCACTGCTATGGCCACAAAAACCGCTACAACTGCAGACAATGAACTGAATTTAAGTACGACACATGGAGCGTCAGGTAACAAATCAGAAAGAACTCTAATTGATTTGTGTACGTTGTAATGGATGAAAAATAAGTCTTTTGTGAAAATGTCTCTCTGTTATTTTTATGACTTGTTGCCGTGTTGCATGGAGTATACCAAGTTCCAGGAGCACCATTATATACTAAATTATGTATCAGATTACTTTGCTTCAGTCCTTTCCGTTAGCATTGTTGGTTGAATACAGATTGGGATGTACTACCTATGCCAATATTGTGTCATTTCTCCGGTTAATTTACAAGGCTTATCATGTACATGTGGGTGCAGCAATGGGATCAACAAATAGCTGGCAAATGCAGATGAGCAGAAAGGATTTAGTACACCCATAAAGAAAGCAAGTGTGCCTCTCTTTGTAAGTCAATTGCTTTCACTGACTATGGTTGTATTCAGTTCAGTATTTTGTTAATGTAGGTGCTTATTTATTCATTATTTATGTTCCAGTGCTCGTCTTTTATACCTGAGTGTGAAGATAATTTGAAGCCTAAAGTGGGGATGACATTTGAAGGACTGAAGGCTGTGGAGGAGTTCTACAAATCTTATGCACATCACTCTGGTTTTGGAGTTCGTATCAGACAACAAAAGAAGTTGGAAAATGAAGTAGTTCGTACTAAACGATACATGTGTAACAGAGAAGGATTCAAGTCAGAGAAGGGTAACATGATTGGCGATCCATCAAAGAAAAGGCGTAAGAACACGGACACAAGGTGTGGTTGTGATGCACATATCTTTGTGAAGTTGTGTGCTAATGATACCTACAAGATAGAATCATGGGTCGAGCACCATAGCCATGGTCTTGTGTCACCTGATAAGCGTCATTTGATCAGATCAAATCGTCGAGTTAGCGAGAGAGCAAAGAACACATTGTACACATGCAGCAAAGCAAGCATAGGCACCCGCCAGGCATACAGGCTCCGCCACGTCAACGAGGGTGGGTTTGCGGAGGCTGGATGCACAAAGAGAGACTTGCAAAACTACTACCGTGGCCTCAGATTAAAAATCAGGGATGCAGATGCACAAATGTTTGTGGCCCAGCTAGGTAGAAAGCAGGAAGTTAATTTAGCATTTTTCTATGACTTTGTTGTGAGTGATGAAGGAAAGTTGGTGTATGTGTTCTGGGCAGATGCCACAAGTAGGAAGAACTACAAACATTTCGGTAGTGTGGTATCCTTTGATTCTACATATACTACTAATCAGTATGACATGATCTTCGCACCATTTACAGGAGTTAATCATCACTTACAAAGTGTGTTCTTTGGTGCTGCATTCTTACTAAATGAGAAGAAAGAGTCATATATTTGGTTGTTTGACACCTTCCTGAGAGCAATGGGAGGTGTAGCGCCGAGACTCATCATAACCGATGAAGCTACTACCATCAAGCATGGAATTGATAAAGTTTTTCCAACCTCAGTACACAGATTGTGTGTAACGCCCACGATGCGGCTATATCTCCCACGTGTCGAGGCACGACTTAGAGGCATAACCGCATTGTAGGTATTGTCGCAAGAAGGGTCATCTTCACACAATCCCATGTAATGAACAAGAATGGGATAACGAGAGTTGGCTTACAATCGCCACTTCACACAATACATAAATAAATTCATACATCATCCAAAATACACACATAGACCGACTACGGTCAAATCCAAATGAAACGAAGATAACCCCAAATGCTAGTTCCCCGATCGTCCCAACTGGGCTCCACTACTGATCATCAGGAAACGGAACATAGTAACGACCACGTTCCTCGTCGAACTCCCACTTGAGCACGGTTGCGTCATCTGCACTGGTATCGCCGGCACCTGCAACTGTTTTGGTAGAATCTGTGAGTCACGAGGACTCAGCAATCTCACACTCGCGAGATCAAGACTATTTAAGCTTATAGGAAGGATGGGGTAATGAGGTGGAGCTGCAGCAAGCACTAAGCATATATGGTGGCTAACATACACAAATAAGAGCGAGAAGAGGAGCAACGCAACGGTCTCGAAGCTAGAAATGATCAAGAAGTGATCCTGAAACTACTTACGTTCATACATAACCCAGACCGTGTTCTCTTCCCGGACTCCGCCGTACAGAGACCATCACGGCTACGCACACGGTTGATGTATTTTAATTAAGTCAAGTGTCAAGTTCTCTACAACCGGACATTGACAAATTCCCATCTGCCTCATAACCGCGGGCACGACTTTCGAAAGATAATACCTGCAGGGGTGTCCCAACTTAGCCCATCACAAGCTCTCACGGTCAACGAAGGATATTCCTTCTCCCGGGAAGACCCGATCAGTCTCGGAATCCCGGTTTTACAAGACATTTCGACAATGGTAAAACAAGACCAGCAAAGCCGCCCGAATGTGCCGACAAATCCCGATAGGAGCTGCACATATCTCGTTCTCAGGGCACACCGGATGAGCAGTCCGTACAACTAAAACCAGGCCTCAAGTTTCCCCGAGGTGGCGCTGCAAAGGGCTCTAGTTAGGACTAGCACTCAGAGGAGCACTGGCCCGGGGGGTTAAATAAGATGACCCTCGGGCTCGCGAAAACCCAAGGGAAAAAGGCTTAGGTGGCAAATGGTAAAACCAAGGTTGGGCCTTGCTGGAGGAGTTTTATTCAAGGCGAACTGTCAAGGGGGTCCCATAAATCACCCAACCGCGTAAGGAACGCAAAATCAAGGAACATAACACCGGTATGACGGAAACTAGGGCGGCAAGGGTGGAACAAAACACCAGGCATAAGGCCGAGCCTTCCACCCTTTACCAAATATATAGATGCATTAATTAAATAAGAGATATTGTGATATCCCAAAATATCCATGTTCCAATCATGGAACCAACTTCAACTTCACCTGCAACTAGCAACGCTATAAGAAGGGCTGAGCAAAAGCGGTAACTTAGCCAAACAACGGTCTGCTAGGAAAGGATGGTTAGAGGCTTGACATGGCAATATGGGAGGAATGATATATCAAGTGGTAGGTAGCGCAGCATAGCAATAGATCGAACAACTAGCAAAGCAAAGATAGAAGTGATTTCGAGGGTGTGGTCATCTTGCCTGCAAGGTTCTCAGAGTTGTCGAAAGCTTGATCCTCGTAAGCGTTCTCAACAGGTTCCTCGTTCACGAACTCGTCTCCCGGCTCTACCCAAAGCAAGAACACAAGCAAAGGACCAACAATCAATCACGGGAAATGCACAAGCAACATGATGCAATACATGCATGATATGCGAGATGTGATATGCGATGCATATGCGTGCTCCGGAAGGGAAAAGATGAACAAGGCATCAACTTGGCAAACCAATTATGCCTCTGGAAAGATGAGATGATTTCGGTCGAAATCGATATAAAGATCACCGGAAACGGATGCACGGTTTGCAAATGGCAAGCAAAACAAGAATGGCACAATTATGTGATTAACAGCATGATAGCACTTGGAATACATCAAGAAACTATGCTACAACACCACAACATAGCAACAAAGTATATGACAGTGATGTACTAAAGATGCTTGACAAAAGATGAACACTGAGCTAAGGCTAGATCACAATATAACAGGTTTAAATAAGCATGGCAAAAGTGCAAAAGATATCAGCTTCACAGACAGTGAAAATACTGGACATGGCATAAACAGTAGCAGGTAGCAATGTTTAGAGCAAACAATCAACATGCTACAGGAACTTATCATAGCAAAACAAGGCATGGCATCAATCTACAAAGCATTGCAAGAACAAGTTCATATCATGTATGGATCAACTACAACAACCTTGGCAAAATTGAATATCATGTTAACATTCTGCGAGGAACATTTTATAGCAAAAGTAGAGCAAGATTGAGACATGCTAGGGCACTCCATAATTGCCAACAGGGGCATGGATGGATATAGCACAACTATATGTCCAAAACATCCTTAATGAACATACTCAAAAGCAGCATGGATCTCACTGTAGCCACATGGATACCTGAGATCAAAATAACAGCAGGAAAAGACAGCAAAATCCTGTCCCTGAAAACAGAAACATCACGAGGCCTAGTTTGCATGCTTGTGCCAGTCACCACATAGATCACAAAAATTCATGGCAAGCACCCCTGTAAAGATAGCATGGAATAGATCAAAACACATGTAGAGCTCATGCTCCTAAGATGCACACATCAGATGCAACAAAAATAACAAAACACCAAGTTCTGATAAGTAACAGCAGTAAACATCATATAGCACTCTTGCATCAGAGATTTTAGCACCCAGATGAACTCAAACGAGCATGGCACAATGGTACAAAATGAAGAGCATCTCGTGATGAACATTTCTATATAACATGCTCATGAAACGGAGCAGTATGCAAGGAGATATGACTGGTCAAAGGAGGCAAAATAATATAATAGCAAAAGGACTTGGAGGAATTTTCGGGGTCAACCTCTCAGATCTAGGGTTCTTCGCACGCGAACTGAGGACCGTCGGGGTAGTCGGCGGAGTTGGAGTGCGCGGCGACCGAAGACGGAGGGAGATGGCCGGAGAATAGCTCGGGGGAGGTCGGGCCCGCCAGATCTGGGACGGCGCCGGCGGGACGGCGAACGGGGCGGCGACGCGTGGAGGCGCGGAGGCGGACGGAGGCGGCGATCGGGGCGACGCGGGCGGCGGGGAGGCGCTCGGGGCGCGGGCGGCTCAGGCGGCGAGGAGCCGCGGGAGGCGCGGGGCGGCGACGGGCTCGCGGGCTGGCGGCGGTGGTCTGCCACGTGGCAGCACGGGACTGGTGCGGGCGCGGCGGCGGGTTCGTCCGGCGCGGACCGGACGCGTCCATCGGCGGAGAGGGAGCGGGCTAGGGTTTCGGGACCCGGATTTGGAGGAGGGTGCACATATTTATAGCTAGAGGGAGCTAGGAGACTCCAAATGGGGTGTAATTTTCGCCCACATGATCGTGATCGAACGACGGAGAGCATGGAAGTGACTTAGATTGGTTATTGGGCTGTTTTGGAGGGGTGTTTGGCTGCAACACACAAAAGGCCTTTGCGGTTGCCCGGTTAACTGTTGGAGCATCAAACGACCTCCAAATGGAACGAAACTTGACAGGTGGTCTACCGGTGGTGTACCAAGGCCACTTGGCAAACCTCGGTCCATTCCGAGAACGTTTAACACCCGCTCACGAAAAGAGACAAGAGGGGTGGGCCGGTGCATGTGGGAGTGTCGGATTGCAAAACGGACAACGGGGAAAATGCTCGGATGCATGAGACGAACACGTATGCAAATGAGATGCACATGATGACATGATATGAAATGCATGACATGAACAAAATGCAAAACGAAGACAAAACCCGACCACGAAGGGAATATCATAACACATAGCCGAAAATGGCAAGAGTTGGAGTTACAAATATGGAAAGTCACATCCGGGGTGTTACAACACTCCACCACTACGAGAGGATCTCGTCCCGAGATCTAGGACTGAAAGAACTCCGGATATTCGGAACGGAGGTGGTCCTCGCGCTCCCAGGTGGCTTCTCGGTTGAAATGGTGTGACCACTTCACTTTCAGGAATTTGATTGACTTGTTGCGAGTCTTGCACTCAGTTTCTTCAGGAATAGCAACAGGGTGCTCATGATAAGACAGATCTTCTTGGAGATCAATCTCTTCGAAGTTGATGGTGCGCTCAGGAGTCTTGAAGCACTTGCGAAGCTGTGACACGTGGAACACATCGTGCACGTTCGCGAAGTTGGAAGGAAGCTCAAGTTGATAGGCGAGGTCGCCTCTTTTGCCAATGATCTTGAAGGGACTCACGTATCTAGGGGGCAAGCTTCCCTTTGATACCGAAGCGACGAGTGCCTTTCATTGGAGAGACACAGTGGTAGACATGGTCTCCGATTTCAAAAGCTACATGACGGTGCTTGCTATCATAGTAACTCTTCTGGCGCGATTGCGCGGCTTTGAGATTTTCACGGATGACTTTACACATTTCTTCAGCCTCTGTGATTAAGTCATTGCCAAGAAGTTGGCGTTCACTGGTCTCTGACCAATTGAGAGGAGTACGACACTTTCTGCCATAGAGAATTTTGAATGGGGCCTTGCCCGAACTCGCTTGGAAGCTGTGTTGTAGGAGAACTCGGCATATGGGAGGTAATCTTCCCACTTCATGCCAAAGGAAATGACACAAGCCCTGAGCATGTCTTCAAGGATTTGATTGACTCGCTCGACTTGGCCACTAGTTTGAGGATGGAAAGCTGTGCTGAAGCGAATGTTGGTGCCCATGACCTTCTGAAAGGAGTCCCAGAACTTAGAAGTGAAGATGCTTCCATGATCCGAAGATATCAATTGTGGAATGCCATGCAAGGAGACAATCCTGGAGGTGTATAGCTCTGCCAACTGAGCTGCTGTGATAGATTCTTTGATTGGAAGGAAATGAGCCACTTTTGTAAGCTTGTCGATGACAACGAAGATAGCATCATTTCCACGCTTGGACTTAGGAAATCCAGTCACGAAGTCCATTTTGATATGATCAAACTTCCATTCTGGAATAGCAAGAGGTTGGAGGAGACCAGCTGGTCGTTGGTGTTCTGCTTTCACCCTTCGACAGACATCACATTCGTTCACGAATTGAGCGATTTCTCGCTTCATTCGAGTCCACCAATACGACTGCTTGAGGTCATGGTACATCTTCATACTTCCAGGATGAATGGAAAGAAGAGAATTGTGCGCTTCGTTCATTATGACCCTCCTTAGATCACCTTTAGGAACCACAATCCGGTCCTCGAAGAATAAAGTGTCTTTGTCATCAATGCGATAGCACTTGTATTTGGAAATGCCCTTGTCGATACCACGTTTCACCTTCTTCACCATGACATCAAGAAGTTGTGCCTCACGAATTTGATCTTCTAAAGTAGGAGAGACTAGGAGGTTGGCAAGAAAGCCTTGAGGAACAACTTGGAGATTGAGTTTGCGGAAAGCTTCGCAAAGATCCGGTTGAAAGGGCTTGAGAATTAAGCTGTTGCAGTAAGCCTTCCTGCTCAAAGCATCTGCAATGACATTGGCCTTGCCTGGAGTATATTCAATACTCGGATTGTACTCTTGAATCATTTCGACCCATCGAGTTTGCCTGAGGTTGAGGTTGGGCTGAGTGAAGATGTACTTGAGACTCTTGTGATCGGTGAATATGTCCACTTTCCTTCCCAACAAGAGATGTCTCCATGTTATTAATGCATGGACAACTGCCGCCAACTTAAGATCGTGAGTGGGGTAGTTCTTCGTTGGGCTTCAACTGACGAGAGGTATAGGCCACAACTTTCTTATCTTGCATTAGCACAGCACCGAGACCTTGAAGAGAAGCATCACAGAAGACTTCGAATGACTTGGATTCGTCAGGAGGAGTCAAGACAGGAGCTGTGACGAGTTTCTCTTTGAGAGTGTTGAAAGCAACGTCACACTCAGGAGTCCAGACATACTTGACATGCTTTTGGAGGAGGTTGGAAAGAGGCTTTGCAATCTTAGAGAAATTCTCAACGAATCTTCGGCAATAGCTTGCAAGACCAAGAAAACTGCGGAGCTGCTTGACATTCTGAGGAGGTTCCCAATTCACAATTGCAGACACCTTCTCGGGATTAACAGCGATGCCCTTGGCAGAGATGATATGACCAAGGTAAAGAACTTCATCAAGCCAAAACTCACATTTGGAAAACTTCGCATAGAATTGATACTCTCTAAGCTTGTCGAGCACCAATCGCAAATGTTTGGCATGATCCTTCTTATTCTTGGAGAAGACCAAGATATCATCGAGATACACCAGCACGAACTCATTGGTATAGGGGTTGAAGATGAAGTTCAGCATTCGAGAGAATGTTGGAGGACCATTGACAAGGCCGAAAGACATGACAGTATATTCATAAGAACCAAAACTTGTTCTGAATGCTGTCTTGGGAATATCTTCTTCACGAATGCTAATCTGATGATAACCCATACGAAGGTCAAGCTTGGAGAAGACTTTAGCACCTTTAAGTTGCTCGAATAGCTCATTGATGTTGGGAAGTGGATACTTGTTCTTGATTGTCTTCTTGTTCAATGGACGGTAGTTGACACAAAGTCGGTCTGTGCCATCCTTCTTCTGGACAAAAAGAACACCACAACCCCATGGAGATGAACTCGGTCTGATCAGACCCAAACGCTCTTGTTCATCGAGCTGTTTCTTCAATTCTTTCAGCTCCTTGGGTCCAAGCTTGTAAGGACGCTTGCAAACGGGTTTAGTGCCAGGCCCAAGATCGATAATGAATTCGACTGGCCGGTGAGGAGGCATACCTGGAAGCTCTTCCGGAAAAACATCTTGGTACTCACAAACGACTGGAATCTGAGAGATTGCGTCTAGCTTGCCCTTCTCATTGAGAGAAAATAACCGAATGGTCTCATCACGAGCGGCATAGATGATCACATCCTCAGAAGAATGCGTCAATTGAATTTCCCTGGCAGCACAATCAAGTTGAGCCTTGTGCTTAGAAAGCCAGTCCATCCTGAGAATTAGATCAATATCCGAGTCACCAAGAATAATTGGAGAAGACAGAAATTTATAATCACCCATCTTGATAACGGAATCCCGAACGAATACTCGAGAAGTCATTTGCCGAGCCGGGGAAACAATAGACAATGGACTCGACAATACTTGAGTAACCAAATCATGCATAGCCACAAAAGGTCTTGAAATGAAAGAATGCGATGCACCAGTATCAAATAAGACTTTTGCAGGAATATCATTAACTGGGAGATTACCCATTATCACATCAGTAGATTCCTCTGCTTGAGCTGCATTCATCATGTTCACCTTTGCAGACTTGGGATTATGCTTGACCACTGCAGCGGAAGGCGCCTTTGGTTGAAACACTTGTTAGCATAGTGACCTTTCTGCTGACATTTGTTGCAAGTCACCTCTGAGAGCGGACGATGATAAGGAGCATTAGACCTTGGAGCTTGATTCCGAGACTTGTTCTGATAGCCAGGGTTGGGTGGGTGGGAAGATCCATGGCCACCTTTGTTCTTCTGCTGGAAAGGCTGACGAAACGGAGGAGGTGGAGGCAACCAGAACTTCTGTTGCTTAGCAGCCACTAGTGAGGAAGAAGAAGACTGAACTGCGTCCCTGACTCTCTTCTTAGAAGCCTCACACTTGAGCTGAGCAGCTTCTTGCTTCAGTGCCGGCGCAAAAAGCACGAGAGGTAATTGCAGATCTTCTCTAAGGACACCTCTGAATTGATAGATCATACTCTTTTCATCAAGAACGTCTTGCTTAGCGAAGCGAGCGAGTTTCTGAAACTGGGTATTGTATTGATACACGGACATGCTGCCTTGCTTGAGATTGCGGAACTCCTCACGCTTGCTCTCAACAACACTTTGTGGAATGTGGTGAGCTTTGAAGTCTCGGCGGAAATCATCCCAGGTAATCACATGACCTCCTCTGGAATCTTTGTATTGTTGATACCACTCGGCAGCTTGATCCTTGAGTTGAAAAGAAGCAAACTTGACAAAGTCCTCAGGCCTCACATTGCTACATTCAAAATGCTTGTTGATGTCCACGAGCCAATCATCGGCGTCTGTGGCCTCGGCACAGTAGCTGAAAGACTTCGGCTGATTTGCGAGGAACTGGTTGAGGGTAGCGAAGTGAGGCTGATTGTTGCCTTGGCCTTGATTTCCTTGGTTGCCTTGCCCTTGGGTGCGCTCTTGCAAGAGTTGCAAAATCATCTGAGCATTGGCGTTGGTGGCTGCCATGATAGCTTGCCATGCCTCCGAAGGCGGAGGTGGCGGCGGAGGGTTCGCCTGACTTCCATCATTGCGTTCCGGATTCTGACGCGTTGGCGGAGCCATCCTGAAGAGGGTGACATCCGTTAGCATCTTGATAGACAAGTTGAATCAACGGATAGAAATTGCAACATATAGTCTTCACAATAAACATTCGAACAAAGATGAACAAATGAATTCCAGAGCTAACATCACATGTACATTAAGGTGAGAAGCCACTTGATAAGAAATTGATGAATGAAATAACAAGGTACGACTGGAACAACTAAGTGGTAAGGATTACCCAATCACAAACTAAATATCTGCAGGAAGAAATGCTAAGAGCTACTTGAATCCCACCTATAAACTCCCGAAACTTTCTGGTTATGCAATCTGGTGTTGGGGATACAGGGGACACAAAATATATCACCCAAACTAGCAATCCCTAGATCCAGCTGTATCCATCCGTCAACACATAACCAAGAAACCTTCGGAAATCGTGTACCTCAACCTTCGAAAAGCATCCGTTATACGAGTTATGGCAATACTCCCGAACTCCCGCCCCAGTACTGGGTGGCGTCGAGGTGATCTCACCAACAACTGCATAAAAGAGATTTTCGATGTCGGCGAAACTCAGGTATTCCAGAAGTGCAACGATAAAATTGTGATGACAACACCTCGGAGCTCAACTCCCCGGGACACTGCCACAACCCCTAAATGTCAGGAGGCACCAAGAACAATGTTCTCATCACAAAACCATCGGAACGATTCCAAGATTCCCGCATGATCCTAATTTTTTTTGTGAAATTTGAGGAGAGAAAAGTCAGAACTTCTACGTCAGGAGGCCTCACCAGAGCGACGAAGGGATTGAGGAGTAAAAAGAATCCTACTCTCCGATATATAATCCGAAGACTCAAAACATTTTTGTTCTAGACTCAACAACGCCAGCGATTCGATCAAGCAGGGGGCTCCTAAGTCGGGGATGGCTCTGATTACCAACTTGTAACGCCCACGATGCGGCTATATCTCCCACGTGTCGAGGCACGACTTAGAGGCATAACCGCATTGTAGGTATTGTCGCAAGAAGGGTCATCTTCACACAATCCCATGTAATGAACAAGAATGGGATAACGAGAGTTGGCTTACAATCGCCACTTCACACAATACATAAATAAATTCATACATCATCCAAAATACACACATAGACCGACTACGGTCAAATCCAAATGAAACGAAGATAACCCCAAATGCTAGTTCCCCGATCGTCCCAACTAGGCTCCACTACTGATCATCAGGAAACGAAACATAGTAACGACCACGTTCCTCGTCGAACTCCCACTTGAGCTCGGTTGCGTCATCTGCACTGGTATCGCCGGCACCTGCAACTGTTTTGGTAGAATCTGTGAGTCACGAGGACTCAGCAATCTCACACTCGCGAGATCAAGACTATTTAAGCTTATAGGAAGGATGGGGTAATGAGGTGGAGCTGCAGCAAGCACTAAGCATATATGGTGGCTAACATACGCAAATAAGAGCGAGAAGAGGAGCAACGCAACGGTCTCGAAGCTAGAAATGATCAAGAAGTGATCCTGAAACTACTTACGTTCATACATAACCCAGACCGTGTTCTCTTCCCGGACTCCACCGAATAGAGACCATCACGGCTACGCACACGGTTGATGTATTTTAATTAAGTCAAGTGTCAAGTTCTCTACAACCGGACATTGACAAATTCCCATCTGCCTCATAACCGCGGGCACGACTTTCGAAAGATAATACCTGCAGGGGTGTCCCAACTTAGCCCATCACAAGCTCTCACGGTCAACGAAGGATATTCCTTCTCCCGGGAAGACCCGATCAGTCTCGGAATCCCGGTTTTACAAGACATTTCGACAATGGTAAAACAAGACCAGCAAAGCCGCCCGAATGTGCCGACAAATCCCGATAGGAGCTGCACATATCTCGTTCTCAGGGCACACCGGATGAGCAGTCCGTACAACTAAAACCAGGCCTCAAGTTTCCCCGAGGTGGCGCTGCAAAGGGCTCTAGTTAGGACTAGCACTCAGAGGAGCACTGGCCCGGGGGGTTAAATAAGATGACCCTCGGGCTCGCGAAAACCCAAGGGAAAAAGGCTTAGGTGGCAAATGGTAAAACCAAGGTTGGGCCTTGCTGGAGGAGTTTTATTCAAGGCGAACTATCAAGGGGGTCCCATAAATCACCCAACCGCGTAAGGAACGCAAAATCAAGGAACATAACACCGCTATGACGGAAACTAGGGCGGCAAGAGTGGAACAAAACACCAGGCATAAGGCCGAGCCTTCCACCCTTTACCAAATATATAGATGCATTAATTAAATAAGAGATATTGTGATATCCCAAAATATCCATGTTCCAATCATGGAACCAACTTCAACTTCACCTGCAACTAGCAACGCTATAAGAAGGGCTGAGCAAAAGCGGTAACTTAGCCAAACAACGGTCTGCTAGGAAAGGATGGTTAGAGGCTTGACATGGCAATATGGGAGGAATGATATATCAAGTGGTAGGTAGCGCAGCATAGCAATAGATCGAACAACTAGCAAAGCAAAGATAGAAGTGATTTCGAGGGTGTGGTCATCTTGCCTGCAAGGTTCTCAGAGTTGTCGAAAGCTTGATCCTCGTAAGCGTTCTCAACAGGTTCCTCATTCACGAACTCGTCTCCCGGCTCTACCCAAAGCAAGAACACAAGCAAAGGACCAACAATCAATCACGGGAAATGCACAAGCAACATGATGCAATACATGCATGATATGCGAGATGTGATATGCGATGCATATGCGTGCTCCGGAAGGGAAAAGATGAACAAGGCATCAACTTGGCAAACCAATTATGCCTCTGGAAAGATGAGATGATTTCGGTCGAAATCGATATAAAGATCACCGGAAACGGATGCACGGTTTGCAAATGGCAAGCAAAACAAGAATGGCACAATTATGTGATTAACAGCATGATAGCACTTGGAATACATCAAGAAACTATGCTACAACACCACAACATAGCAACAAAGCATATGACAGTGATGTACTAAAGATGCTTGACAAAAGATGAACACTGAGCTAAGGCTAGATCACAATATAACAGGTTTAAATAAGCATGGCAAAAGTGCAAAAGATATCAGCTTCACAGACAGTGAAAATACTGGACATGGCATAAACAGTAGCAGGTAGCAATGTTTAGAGCAAACAATCAACATGCTACAGGAACTTATCATAGCAAAACAAGGCATGGCATCAATCTACTAAATGCATAGAACAAAAGTCCCTTACTAACCGTGAGCAAAAAAAGGCACAGAAGATATGATGGCACCCATGTAAACATAGCAAGTTTCGTTAACAGGTTTCAGACTCAGCAGAAAACAGAGCATGGCATTAACAGAATTATGAAGGCATCTTTGTGAGCTCGATTCACTCATCACAAAGCATTGCATGACAAACCAAGCATACCAACAGCAAGAAGACATGTTCATGAAACTAACCATGGCAAGAACCAGTTTATATCATGTATGGATCAACTACAACAACCTTGGCAAAATTGAATATCATGTTAACATTCCGCGAGGAACATTTTATAGCAAAAGTAGAGCAAGATTGAGACATGTTAGGGCACTCCATAATTGCCAACAGGGGCATGGATGGATATAGCACAACTATATGTCCAAAACATCCTTAATGAACATACTCAAAAGAAGCATGGATCTCACTGTATCCACATGGATACATGACATCAAAATAACAGCAGGAAAAGACTGCAAAATCCTGTCCCTGAAAACTGAAACATCACGAGGCCTAGTTTGCATGCTTGTGCTAGTCACCACATAGATCACAAAAATTCATGGCAAGCACCCCTGTAAAGATAGCATGGCATAGATCAAAACACATGTAGAGCTCATGCTCCTAAGATGCACACATCAAATGCAACAAAAATAACAAAACACCAAGTTCTGATAAGTAACAGCAGTAAACATCATATAGCACTCTTGCATCAGAGATTTTAGCACCCAGATGAACTCAAACGAGCATGGCACAATGGTACAAAATGAAGAGCATCTCGTGATGAACATTTCTATATAACATGCTCATGAAACAGAGCAGTATGCAAGGAGATATGACTGGTCAAAGGAGGCAACATAATATAACAGCAAAAGGACTTGGAGGAATTTTCGGGGTCAACCTCTCAGATCTAGGGTTCTTCGCACGCGAACCGAGGACCGTCGGGGTAGTCGCCGGAGTTGGAGTGCGCGGCGACCGAAGACGGAGGGAGATGGCCGGAGAAGAGCTCGGGGGAGGTCGGGCCCGCCGGATCTGGGACGGCGAACGGGGCGGCGAGGCGTGGAGGCGCGGAGGCGGACGGAGGCGGCGACCGGGGTGACGCGGGCGGCGGCGACCGGCGGGCCGAGGCGGCGGGGAGGCGCTCGGGGCGCAGGCGGCTCGGGCGGCGAGGACCCGCGGGATGCGCGGGGCGGCGACGGGCTCGGCGGGCCCGCCTCGGGCTCGCGGGCCGGCGGCGGTGGTCTGCCACGTGGCAGCACGGGACTGGTGCGGGCGCGGCGGCGGGTTCGTCCGGCGCGGACCGGACGCGTCCGGCGGCGGAGAGGGAGCGGGCTAGGGTTTCGGGACCCGGATTTGGAGGAGGGTGCACATATTTATAGCTAGAGGGAGCTAGGAGACTCCAAATGGGGTGTAGTTTTCGCCCACGCGATCGTGATCGAACGACGGAGAGCATGGAAGTGACTGAGATGGGTTATTGGGCTGTTTTGGAGGGGTGTTTGGCTACAACACACAAAAGGCCTTTGCGGTTGCCAGGGGGACTGTTGGAGCATCAAACGACCTCCAAATGGAACGAAACTTGACAGGTGGTCTACCGGTGGTATACCAAGGCCACTTGGCAAGACTCGGTCCACTTCGAGAACGTTTAACACCCGCTCACGAAAAGAGACAAGAGGGGTGCGCCGGTGCATGTGGGAGTGTCGGATTGCAAAACGGACAACGGGAAAAATGCTCGGACGCATGAGACGAACACGTATGCAAATGAGATGCACATGATGACATGATATCAACTGCAAGACATGGACAAAATGCAAAACGAAGACAGAACCCAACCACAGAGGGAATATCATAACACATAGCCAAAAATGGCAAGAGTTGGAGTTACAAATATGGAATGTCACATCCGGGGTGTTACATTGTGCATGTGGCATATAATGGAAAAACTTCCCGAGAAGATTGCACCCGTGATTAGAGAAGAATCTGAATTTTGGAAGAGGATGAACGCATGTGTATGGGGTTCAAAAACTGTAACCGAGTTTGAGTTAGAGTGGAATTCCATAATTTCAGACTTTGGGTTGGAGGATAATGAGTGGTTGACTAAAAGGTTTAGCCTTAGAGAGTCGTGGATACCAACCTATTTCATGGACATATCACTGGCAGGCATTCTGCGAACTACTTCAAGGTCCGAAAGTGCAAATTCATTTTCTAACCGATTCATTCATCGCAGGCTCACTTTTGTTGAGTTCTGGCTTAGATTTGAGACAGCTTTAGAATGTCAACGTCAAGAGGAGTTGATTGCAGACAATTCAAGCATCCATAGGACCCCCCAATTAGTGACACCATGGGCAATGGAGAGACAAGGTAGTGAAGTATTCACATATGAGGTGTTTGTGAAATTTCAGGAACAAGTTATTGCTGCAAGAGACCACTGTTGTGTTCAAGGAATTGCACAAGATGAGGGAATTAAGATAGTGACCTTCAAAACAGGTGCTAGTAGGGTAAGGGAGGTCCGATGTGACACGAAAACCATGATAGCTAACTGTTCATGTAAGTTATTTGAGTCACATGGAATCCCATGCCGCCATATTATGCAAGTGATGCGAACTGAAAATCAACAGGAGCTTCCAACCTTCTATATCATGGAAAGATGGCAGAAACGGTGTAAAAGGTATGAAAGTTATAATAATTACTACTATTATTTTTTTCCAAATCATATGGTTGACATCATTTTTTTGTAGTGAGAGTGTTTACGATGAACAAGGGAACCTTCTAGAAGAAAAGCCCGCCGACTCCTTGGATGCAGCTGCGAGGAAGAAGATTTCAATAGTGCGAAACAAGTTGGAAGATCTAATTCAAAGAGCCAAGCAATCAGATGAAGGCATGGACTTTTTGGTCTCAAGTGTTCTTAGCATTGAGGAGCCTCTGAACCAAATGGTTCCTAATGCAGTCAAGCACACTAGGCAAGAGGAATACGAGGCATTTATTGGTTGCAACATTCCTACTCAAATTGACATACACCCGCCAAATGATGCTCATTTGGTTGGGAGATGTAAAAGAATAAAAAGAGGAAAGGAAATGAATGGGGAAAAACAAAAGGAGAGGAACAAAGAAGCCAAGGCCAAGGTTGCACGCTTGTGCAAGACATGCAACCAAATAGGTTTTCATGATAGTCGCAATTGTCCAAGCAAAAAGGGTCAAGGAAAAGAAACCATGAATGTGCAAGACATGCTTCCAAATGGTTAATCATGATAGCCGCAACTCAGTAAAAGACACATGGCTTATTAATTCCATTTTGTTAGTTTTACTGAATTTTTCAATCTGTGTAATGGATGATAAGTTATTTTTATTCTCCAGCTTTTGTCTTATTTCTATCACATTGGATGTGTGTTTAATTCAATCTATGTAGTGGTCAGAACATGCTTTGAGTTCCAGTTGTGTCTGGTGCTTTGGAAGCTTGTTCTTGTTTATGTATTGTTCAAGAAAATTTGAGTGCGACAGAGGCACTATGTTTCCAAGGAGCAGCAACAGGCAATTTTATCCATGGATTCATTTGGGCTGCTAGCTACTGTTAGCCTGCATCATGTCCAGAAATTTTGAAGATACATCAGACTACCATCATTTGAGTTATATTGCATGATGCAGTATGTAAGGGGCACCTCAAATGCCAATAGGAACAGGTAATAAGAAATAGATGTGTGTTTCTTTAATTTCCATTCACAACTCTGAAGCTGTACAAGATTACAACTCTGAAGCTGTACACCCAACAACAGTTGCAGTCTACAAGATCACAATCCACATTCAGAAGCTCGTTTGCAAGTACTACATGCATACATCGAACAAGAAGAAGTAGCACAAGCATTCAGAAGCTCGGTGTGCAAGTAGTACAGGCATGCAGAGACTTGGTTGTCATTGCTCTCCAAGGGAGTCTGCAGCAAGTCGCAGTACACTCCGTACTCTGCCAACGCTAGTCTGCAGTGTGTAAGTACAAGGTGCAGACGTTACGACCGTCGGTGGCGTCGGCGGCTGGGCCGGCAACGAGGTGAACAACTGCAGAGGTTGGGGCAGGCAGTTGCCTCGGCGGGGACCGCTGACGTGCTGGACGACCGCGGAGTCCAGAGGTTACGGCCGTCGGTGGCGTCGACGGCTGGGCCGGCGACAAGGTGGACGACTCCAGAGGTTGGGGAGGGCGGTTGACTCGGCGGCGGAGACCTCCGATGAGCTGTACAAGTGCAGAGGTTTGCCGGCGCCTGGACAGGACGAGCCAGATCGGCGGGGCCGTCGGGAGAGCAGCGTGGGCGGAAAGGTCGCGGGATTGATCGGGCAGATGCATGCCGCCGTGGCCGTCGTTGGGATACAGGTCGCGGGCTTCCTCTGAGAATGGGAAACGATTGGGGAGTGGTGAACTGGGAGAGCTGCCCTCGCTGGGCTTTATTTTGCAAAACTGACAGGGCAAACACAGTTGGAGGCGGGCGTGTTTGTGCAAAAAGAGGCCGAACTAACAGCAGGCACAAGATCTTGATCGAAGGATTGGCGATGAGCGGATACATGGATTCACGATGGATGCCGGATTCACGTGATACGACGCCCTGGATGTCGTTGGGGAAACAACGAGACATTGAGCTCATGCAGGAGGCCATGGAGCGAATCAGGTGCATTCAGGTCATCGCGCGTCAAGCTTTTTCTCACACCTGATCATATTGTGTTGGAGTATGTGAACTACTAGGTAGAACTGGGGCCACTTGCCCCCCGTCAGCTGCATTTTGTCTCTTGTTGGCTAGTTTCCCGGTGCACACAGTGTACTATGTTCCAGTTAGTGTTTGTAATTTTGTTGTGAACTTGTTCGGATGCTGCCTGTGGTGGGATTTATTAATTTATAACCGGATGTTTCTTGCGTCTTCGTTCTAAAAGAAAAGAGCTTACATGCTATGTGTCTTGGTCTTATTAATCACTCACCCTCTGAATTTCGCTAGCGGGGTCACCACTAACCAACCATAGGTTTACATCTCAGTATGTGACTACATCCATACAAAACAGCCCGTAAGTGTAGCATTGTTCCTCCAATGATCTACATTGAGCACAATGACAAAACATGCAAAGTACTTTCTTTTTGCGGGAAGCCTTTGTATGTATACTATAGTCATAAATAGAAGCAACATCTTCTAACTTTCACCAAGCCTACATCGTCGTTAACCCACCCACACTTCCCCTGCTTCCATTGCCCTCCGCGTTCTCTAGCAGCATGCCCAAAACCCTCTTGTTACTGTCCCTAGCCCCTACCACAATGTTCACATTAAGCGTCATGATGAAACCAACAACCGCCTATCTGATTACATAGAAACCGCGAGCGCTTACGGTGATTCCCGCACCACATTCTCCAATGTACCACTTCAGAAACCCCTACAAGACATATCCCATTTGTATCTCTAGCATCAACAACTATGTTGTCCTCATCATCATCAAGATTAGTAACGTTTCTAATTTGGCGCCTGCTACGAATCAACCGACTTATTTCCCTGAGAAATGAGTCGAGTCTAGGGCCGTCGGATCCGGGCTTGTCGCTCGTTGGATTTGGTCAACAGAATCTCATGTGGTCATCCCCCTCCTCTCATCGCAGCCGCAAGCCCGCAAGGGGATCAACCGAAGCGCGTCACTGCGCGAAGCAACGCCGCCATAGCTTGCAGCGGGAGCCGCATCATCTCGTAGCCATGCTCCACCATTGGCGACGCTTCACTGCAGTGCCAACATCGGCGTGGGGACGCTCCCTCACAGCACCCGCCGCCGCCGGCGATGCTTCACTGCAGCACCAACGTCGGCATGGTCGTGCTCCATCGCAACAGTCCATGGCAGCCGGTGATGTTTCACTGCAGCGCCACCACTGCGCAACGGTGCTCCATCGCAACACTAGCTGTCCCGTCGAAGCTCCATTGCAGCATCCGAGCCGTTGATGAAGCTTCACTGCAACAAAACCACCGGCGCGGCGGTGCTCCATTGCAGCACGACGACGATGGGGTTCTCTGATGAAGCACGCCACGCCGGTGGCGGATGTTGCGATGCAGCACATCGGTGACGAATTGCGGCGACGCAGCACACGTTGGGGTGCCAGGGGATCACGACGTGTTGAAGCACACGACGGCGGCAGATGCAAGGATGCAGCACGGTGCCGGCGGCGGCAGATGCGGCGACACAGCACGGCCGCGACAAATTTTCTGCTGGTGGGTGATGCGATGGGATCGCGGCGTGGTGGCTGCCATGGCCTGCAGCTGCGGTTCCGAGGTTGTATCCCATGACGAGAGAAATGAGATGGGAAAGCGACAGGAAGAGCGGAGGGAGAATATAAGGTTGGGGGTGAAAAAGCGGTGAGTGGACCTGCATGCCACGTGTCGCCTGAGAGAGGAGGTTTACGTGAGCGGAAAATCATCCGAATGATTTTAAACATTTTCCTTCTAATTTGCCGCAAACTCTTGTTTTGTGGGCTCGTGACTATTGCTGCCAACCTGATCTACGCCCTTCCTCTTTCTCGGTGATGGTTTCGGTAGGTCTCTTGCTTCGCCTCTAGGACCTCTATTTGACGAGGGTTCCAATGCAACGACGACATTCTTACTAATGTTTTTGCCAGCTAAGACTCTACTCTCATTGCTCCTTCTCCTTCTCTTGCTGGGACTTTGAGCCGTGTGATTGAAATGCTTGGTTAGGCCTCTCCCTGTGCATAGGTGTTTAGATGAGGTGCTAAATGCATGAAAGGGTTAGCAACTAAATTCCTCATTGCGTAGGTGCTTAGCTTATTGTTGCTAAGCTTCCATATTTTTTTGTGAAAAGGACCTAGATCTATGTAAAAGTTCATCAGATGTACAAAGCACCTCAAACATAATAAAAGTTACACCGAGGTCTCTAGACCACCGAACGACCAGTACCACCGTCAAAACGCGCCGATGTCGCCGCTCCCCTACTCGAGCCGGCTTGACCTTGTTGATGACAGTGAGAAATCTTCATGCACGTGACCCTAAGGACCAAAGCCCTGGAGCTGCAGTGGACCCTTGAATAGATCTCAAGCAACTAGCGCCAAATCCCATCATCGCGCATGCATGATGAGAAACCCTAACCTCCCAACCCCAAGGATATGGCACTAATCTATGTCAGAGCTTTGTCAACTGCCACCCAGTTGGACGAACCTGAGGATGGTCAAAACCGAAAGACGAACTCCAAAGAAGAAGCGCCATCATTTGCCCGAGCATTGCACCTGCGAGCACTAAAAAAACCTAGGGCCAGTTCTTTTGGCAGCTTAAAAAATAAGCCGTCTCCTTCCCAGCTTATACCTTAAGCCGTCTCTCTTATTTATCGTGGCTTCTAAACTAGTTATGGAATAACTAATTTAGAAGTCTCAACAAATTTAAGGAGCGCCTTATTTTTAAGCTAGGGAGAGGCAGCTTATTTTTTAAGCCGCCCAAAAAAACTGCCCCCTAACCTAAACTACTAGTTGGAGTGAAGGCTCCAGGGTTCCCGTCGCTGGCACGGGTCGCTAGTCCACACGCTCGTCGGCGAACTCTGAAGGGGAAAGCTTGTTCTAGCTGCCGAGGGGAAGGGGAGAAAGCGCTTGGGAAAAAATTCTCTTTACTAAGTTTTTGTTGGTTTATTTAATTAGTTGTATAGTATTTCTCGCATTAAGCGAGAGACCATGGGAACTCTCGCTAAAGGGTGTACAACAATTGGACCGGCCAATTTCGCGGACAATTAAATGAAAAAGAGAACGATATGAGAGAAGCAGGGATAGATCCCTGGTCTCCTCGGAGGTGGCTCGCTCTACTAGCCATTACGCCCATGTCTTGCACATAGTAAACACTAGGCGAAGGAAGACGATTTTTCCATTGGATTTTACAGGTTTTTTTCTGTTTTTTTCTTTTTTTGACAGAGTTTCCTTCGTTTTTTGTTTGGTTTTCTTTTTTCTTCTCCATTTTTTTGGTTTTGTCTTTTCTTCTCCCATTTCTGTTTTTATTTTATTTTTTCTCATGTTTGTTTTCGTCTTCACTCTAAATTTTTGTGTATGTCAAAAAAATAATTTTCTAATACACATTTAACATTTTTTCAATACCAATTTAACATTTTTAATACATGGTCAACACTTTATGTTTACACATTTTCAATAATTTTAAAATACTTGATTAACATTTTATCAAATACAAGATTAACATTTTTTCGAATAGGTGGTCAACATTTTTCCAATACACACTTTTAAACATTTCCAAATTGTTGATTAACCTTTTTTAATACAAGATTAACATGTTTTTAACACATGGTCAATATTTTTTCTATACGCATTTAACATTTTCCAAACGCTTGATTAACATTTTCAAACAATGGTTCAACCTTTTTTTAAATGCTTGATTAACATTTTTATATACATGATAAAAAAATCTCATCATTTTTTACTACATGGTCAACATTTTTTATACATATTTAACTTTTCCCAAATGCTTGATTAAATTTGTTCAAATACTTGTTCAACATTTTTTAAAGTACTTGTTCAACAGTTTTTTAAATGCTGGATTAACTTTTTTATATACATGGTCACCATTTTTTCTGTACACATTTAACATTTCTCAAATGCTTGATTAACATTTTTCAAATTTTGTTCTACATTTTTTTTTCAAAATTTTTGATCAACATTTTTATATACATGATAAAAAATCATTATTTTTCTAATACATGATCAACATTTTTATATTTTCATTCCAAATATTTCGAATGCTTGATTAACATTTTTAAATACTTGTTCTAAAAAAATTACCCTCACCATTTTAACTTCAACTTCAATGTTTATAAGGCCTTACATTTTGTAGTTGTGATTAATTCACTTCATTTATAGGAATCCCTCCCCTTGATCAGTTTTGTAATCGTGGCGGCACCAGGACGGATGCGGCGAGGGTGTGGCTACGGGGCACGGGCGAGCAGGCTGAGGGGCTAGGCGGCACCCTGAGAGCTCCAGGAGCTGGAAATGCAGCATGGGGAGGCTGTGGGAACTCTATCGCGGTGCTCGTTGGTCATGGCGGCCGCCAGATCTCGGAGCTCGCAAGGCGGTGGCTAGAGGACTTGCACGATTGAGGGAAAGGAGGGGAAAGGAGGTGGTGCTCATAGAGGTTCCGCAGGGCTAGTTAGTGGGCTCTCTGGTTACAGGGATACAACAATGACTACCTTCGGATGCCGTCGGTGAAGAAGGTGGTCTCTCGTCCAACTCGGAGCTCCTTGGCTGTGTTTTGTCGGTGGAGAGGTGCATGGCATCGGGGCGGAGCGGTTCGACACGACGAAAAAGGCCAGGTGGTGGTTTTGGCTCGCTGGTTCATGACGCTCCGGCTCCTCATGGTGGAGCTCAAAAACGAGAGAGGGGAAAGGGAAAATGGGCGGAAACGAGACAGATAAGCATGGGGTGTGCATGGCACTCTTAACTGCGCCTTGCGGTGTCGGGAGAAGCAGCAGGCAGCGAGGCGCGTGTTCGCACGCTCTGTCCACGGGCTCGCGATGAAGGATACGACTGGTGCCTAGCCAGTGGGCTATGGCTGCTTTGGGCCACGCGCATGCAAACGAGGTGATTTTGCGTGATTAAATATAAAGCAAGGGGGTTTTTTGCAAAAAACATGGACACGACACGCCATGTTAGCAACTGACAAGCGTACCCTGACTGTCAGTTTCCGTGTCAAAATGTGTTTAACCACGTATCAGATTGATTTGTTGCGGCGTGCCCCAGACTAGGTATTGATCTGCGAAAAAACGTATAGTGGTACCAATTCAAGCCTCAGTTATGGTACTTCTTCTCGAATACGCACGAACGTGCGTACTATATATTCAAGAAGAAAGGGGGAAAAGAGCCCCTTCATGTTGGTGATTACATAGTTCCTCAGTTATGGTACTTCCTTCGATCAATATTATTTAAGTACCAACGTACAATTAACTCCTCATATAAGCTGGAATAATCCCCCTGAAGATGAAGTCTTTCTTTGTGATCGAAATTGCCCAGCAAATATGAATGATCCTGAATCTTTAAGGGAGCCAAGCTGATCCTGAATCTGAATGTGCCTCTCGCCTGATGTGGAAATTGATACTACGGAAATTCATGTCGAAATTGAACTTGTTCGCTGTGAACTTTCTGGACATGAACTGTGGCAAGCAGCACGACATTTTTACTTTCCAGTAATAAAAGAACACAATGATCACACTCGCGCACTCTCGATTTACTTTTCAGTACAAAAATACTAAGCCGTCGTCGTCGTCTTGTTGCTCTCCTCCCTCGCGCGCATTTCGTCGAGCAGGTGCCTCGCCGGCGGCGAGACCCTGGCCTCCCACTCGGCGAAGTCGGCCTCCACCTCCGCCGCCTCGGCCTCGAGCCCCAGCCGCTTCATCCCCCGCGCCATCACCCGGTACATGTACTCGTCCACCTCGCAGCCTCCCCTCCTCACCGCCGCCTCGTACACCCGCCACGCCGCGCGCGCCCTGCCCTTGGCCACCAGCGCGCGCACCAGCCTCGTGAGCTTGTACACGTCCACCCCCACCCACGGCCCCTCCGACTCCGAGAGCCGCCCGCCGCCGCGCCGCTCCTCCTTCTCCTCGAGGAACGCCTCCACGAGCGCGTCCACGGCGCCGCCGGCGGCCTCGGAGGGCGGCGAGGAGGAGACGAACGTGGCGTAGAGCTCCGGGTCGGGCCGGTACCAGGGCTCGGCGCGCGCCACGTGGAGCGCGGCGAGGGCGAGGGACCAGTGGCCCTGCCGCTGGAGCTCGGCCATGGCGGCGAGGAGATCGGCCCGGAGGAGGCGGCCGAGGGACGCGGAGGCCGCGCCGCGGGCGGCCGACGGGGAGCGGTCGGCGGCGGTGAGGCGCTTGAGGGACTGCACGGCGTGGATGGCCTCCGTGGAGAGGGAGCGGCCGCGCTGGAGCGGGCCGCGGTTGTCGCGCGGGCCGCAGGTGATGGCCCCGGCCCTAGGCCTGGCCGCGGCGCGCGGGGAGGCCGTGGGCGTCGTGCGCGGCAGGAAGAGGAGGGACGCCATGGGAGGCGAGTGTGGGAGCTGAGCGGGGGAGAGTGGTCGTTTGGAGGCTGGGAGCATGACGAGGAAGGAAGGGGATGATGCGTTTCGCTGCGGATTTTTACGGGTGGCTTGGGAACCGTCTGATCCCTCGAAACTCTACTTTCATCCTATGTGTGCAAAAATTTCTAAACGAAGAAGGATGGATAATTGGCTAGTGTACAGAACATCCCAAAATGCATCTTGCGGCTATGTTTACCGAAGGAGCTCAAAGCTTCATGTGGAACTCAAACTATGGGCCTACTTCTTATGAAGTGAATCTGCATCATATGCCGCTGCCGACGACATTTTTTGGATGTTGTTTGCATGCTTTGAGACATTATCGAAGATTTGCTATGCACCTTACCTTGGATCTGGATTTTTTAATTGAACTCGACTGGCTTTGGGATGGCTCATATGTTAACCATCCAAAATCAGATATTTTAGGTTGTAAAATATGTATCCTTTTACCCTTAGGCATAGTTTGCCAAGGCCAACTTCAGCAGCGGGGGACTATGGGTGGTGGTGGTGGTGGTTGTTGTTGTTGTTGTTGTTGTTGTCAATGGCGAAGGAAGGAATTCTTTTGAGGCGTGGCGGGGTTTATAAAGGAGAAAATCATAGTATAATACAACTATAGAAACTTACTAATACTAGACATATACTATTATTTTGTGTTCGGCAAATACAACCTAAAACAAATAGATTAGTTTCAGTATCAACAGATCGTTAGAATTGTGGATCTTATTTTATTTGACGTCAACAAAATTTGCTTCAAACTAAAGTTAATTTTAATTCTGAATTATATTTCATTATGCACTTCCTTTTTTCTTCTGCGCCTTCCGCGCACATCTCATTCGTTTCGCGTCCTCATTATCTCACCCGACTCACCGGACGACGGAAGCTACTCGCTGACTGTTGTCACTTACATGCAGAATTATGGATTCATGAGGGTTTCGACTTTCTAGGATTTTTGAAACTCGCAATCGCCAGTTGGCTGGTTGGATCGTGTATTTGTAATTTAATTCGTCCGTGCAGTCAAGTCCCAACTCACAAGCATTACAGATTAGTGCACCACGTCCACCACTAGGTCAACAATCATGTCTAGCACGCTTGAATCCTACCGGTTCAAAGTTATACATGTACTAGTATGTATACTTACCGGTTCAAAGTTATACATGTACTAGTATGTATACTTACCGGTTCAAAGTTATATATGTACTAGTATTTGCAAAAAATATTAGGTATGGCAGCTGCCAAACCTGGCCACATAGCTAGCACCGCCCCTTGATGTAGTTGTGTGATGCTCCACTAGACTAGGAGGTGTTTTGTTGCTAAAGCTTTATAAGGATATCCTTTGATGAACTGTAATGAACTATGTTAATGGTCTTGATGTAGTTTTCTCATCAATTGGGCTAGTCCTTTTTAAGAATCAACATGAGCTCCTCTCCGACCCTTTCATAAGCTAAAGTGACTAACTCTAGTCGAAGCAATAGCCAAAGAAAGGGAATGACATAGCAAAAATTATGGATGTCCATTAGAACCCACAACCCCCCCCCCCCCCCCCCCAAGTGATGTGAACAGATTATAATTTACGAGCCCCATGATGAGAGGGCATGTATGACCATACTTCAACAATTAATATAAAGGTCTTAGGCATGGGGACTCCTTACCACTCTTCTCTTTGACCTAGTAGTCGATGCCCTAGTCCTAATCATGGAAATGGCTAAGCAACATGAGATGGTGAAAGGGGTGTTGGAAGAGACAATTGAGCAGGGTGTCAATATGATACAATATGTTGATGACACCATTTTTCTAACGCGTGATGATGTGGAGAGTGCAAATAAATTGAAATTCATTTTGGGTGCTTTTGAGAAATTGTCAGGGCCAACCATTAACTTTCATAAGAGTGAGTTGTTCCTTTTTGGGAAAGCAAAGAGCAAGTCTGATTTTATCAAGAAATATTTACTTGTCAACTTGGTGAAATGTTTTTAAAATATCTAGTGATTCTGATTTCTAATGATAGAATCTGAATAAACCTGGGAAAAGAATGTAAAGAAAATCTTGCTAGCAAGGCAAGTTGTTGAACATTATTGGTAGGCTAACCCTTGTTCATGCATGCCTAATTAGTATCACCTTGTGCATGATGTTTGTTTATCCCATGCATGTTGGAGTCTAGAAGAGGAGTAACTTTTTTAGGGTTAGATTTGCTTGTTAAGGGGATGAAGTCAAAAATAAATACCACCCAATTGTTCCCAATCTTCACAATTTGGAGCTGGAAAAGTGGAGAAACACATGAACTGAAGGGGACGCAAGGGGGAATTACTCAAAAAACAAGATCCACATCACACATGTGCTCTCCAAGTAATAAACACATAGATCCACAATCAACAAAAGGAGGTAAGTAGGTGGTTCTTCTCAAACCCTAAGGGGAGCCGAGGTCTTGAGAGATAGATTTTCCCCAAATCTCTAGGAGAGATGGAGGCTTTGTTAATCCCTTGGGTTCTTCTCCACTTGGAGGTCTTGATCTCCAATGGAGAGGGTTGATGAGCAAAGCTCTCTCAAGATGTCTAATTATGCTTTGCTAACCATAGAGAGGAGGTAGGGGAGAGGTTATAGTCTAGATCAAAATAGGGAGGAAGGGGAGGATACAAGCTACTTGGCCCAAAGTGCATGTAGATAGGGGCCAAACGTTTGGTTCCTGGCCGTACATCCAAAAAGCTCAGGCCGGACTGTCACGATTCCAAGCCATACATCCGGTGGATGAAACTCGTCCGGGTCGGAGCTGTACCTTCACTTGGTGCGCTCCAGGGGTAAAACGGCTGGGTAGCAGTCCAGACACTCGGGTTAATGATACGTCTCCAACGTATCTATAATTTTTTATTATTCCATGCTATTATATTATCTGTTTTGGATGTTTAATGGGCTTTAATATGCTCTTTTATATTATTTTTGGGACTAACCAACTAACCGGAGGCCCAATGCCAGTTGCTGTTTTTTTACCTATTTCAGTGTCTCGCAGAAAAGGAATATCAAACGGAACGAAACCTTCGTGATGATCTTTCTTGGAACAAACGCAATCCCGGAGACTTGGAGTGGAAGTCAGAGACGCAACAAGGCGGCCACGAGGCAGGAGGGCGCGCCCCCCACCCTCGTGGGCCCCTCATAGCTCCACCGACCTACTTCTTTCGCCTATATATACTCTTATACCCTGAAAACATCTAGGGGAGCCATGAAACCACTTTTCCACCGCCGCAACCTTCTGTACCCGTGAGATCCCATCTTGGGGCCTTTTCTGGCGATCTGCCGGAGGGGAATTCAATCACAGAGGGCTTCTACATCAACACCATAGCCTCTCCGATGATGTGTGAGTAGTTTACCTCAGACCTTCGGGTCCATAGTTATTAGCTAGATGGCTTCTTCTCTCTCTTTGGTTCTCAATACAAAGTTCTCCTCGATGTTCTTGGAGATCTATTCGATGTAATACTTTTTGCAGAGTGTTTGTCGAGATCCGATGAATTGTGGGTTTATGATCAAGATTATCTATGAACATTATTTGATTCTTCTCTGAATTCTTATATGCATGATGTGATATCTTTGCAAGTCTCTTCGAATTATCGGTTTAGTTTGGCCTACTAGATTGATCTTTCTTGCAATGGGAGAAGTGCTTAGCTTTGGGTTCAATCTTGCGGTGCTCGATCCCAGTGACAGAAAGGGAACCGACACGTATTGTATTGTTGCCATCGAGGATAAAAAGATGTGGTTTATATCATATTACTTGAGTTTATCCCTCTACATCATGTAATCTTGCCTAATGCGTTACTCCGTTCTTATGAACTTAATACTCTAGATGCATGCTGGATAGCGGTCGATGTGTGGAGTAATAGTAGTAGATGCAGAATTATTTCGGTCTACTTGTCACGGACGTGATGCCTATGTTCATGATCATGCCTAGATATTCTCATAACTATGCGCTTTTCTATCAATTTCTCAGCAGTAATTTGTTCACCCACCGTAATATATGCTATCACGAGAGAAGCCACTAGTGAAACCTATGGCCCCCGGGTCTACTTTACATCATATAAGTTTCCGATCTATAATTCTAGTTTACTATTTATTTTGCAATCTTTACTTTTCAATCTATACAACAAAAATACCAAAAATATTTATCTTATTATCTTTATCAGATCTCACTTTTGCAAGTGGCCGAGAAGGGATTGACAACCCCTTTATCGCGTTGGTTGCAAGGTTCTTGATTGTTTGCGCAGGTACTAGGCGATTTGCGTGTAGTCTCCTACTGGATTGATACCTTGGTTCTCAAAAACAGAGGGAAATACTTACGCTACTTTGCTGCATCACCCTTTCCTCTTCAAGGGAAAACCAACGCATGCTCAAGAGGTAGTAGTTAACTACAAAGCTTATGTAAACCGTGCACCCTTCATTCTGAAAGGATCGACAGGAGGTGTCTAGAGGGGGGGTGATTAGACCCTCAACAAAGAAAAATAGCAGTTTTTTAGTTCTTCAAGTTAAGGTGGAGTTTTAGCACAAGTTTAAACATTCACAATACATTTCAGTCAAGCATGGCAAGAGTATACGAGCAGCGGAAAGTAAAGCATGCAACTTGCGAGAATGTAAAGGGATGGGATTGGAGTGTGCAAACGCAATTGGAGGCACGAAGATTTTTGGTGTGGTTTCCGATAGGTGGTGCTAGCGTACATCCACGTTGATGGAGACTTCAACCCATGAAGGGTAACGGTTGCGCGAGTCCACGGAGGGCTCCACCCACGAAGGGTCCACGAAGAAGCAACCTTGTCTATCCCACCATGGCCATTGCCCACGAAGGACTTGCCTCACTAGGGTAGATCTTCGCGGAGTAGGTGATCTCCTTGCACTACAAAAAAAGACACATCCGTGACATTTTGGGCCGAACGATTTTTTTTTCTGTCATACTTATGACACTTCTATGACGATAATTGTGACAAAACCCGGTATCATCATAGATGTGGTGGGCTCCTACTTCTATGACAAAAAATCATGACAGAAAATGGGCTTTTCGTCCTGGGCGGGCTGGAGACGCAGCTGCATGACATTCTTTGGGCCGTCCATGACGGAAAAAACCGTGGTAGAAGCGAGGGTGAGGAAAATATCGGGGTGTTCCCAGTTACGGTGGGTGGTCGGGGCCGAGTGATGCACGTTTCTCTCGTACACGCACGCGTGTGGGTGCGAGGCGCTGGGCTCTAACTGAACCCGAGCGATTGCACTGCAGGCTACGCGTTACTGAACCCGAGCGATCGATCGATGGCTGTAAACTAAACCCGATCGAGCGATTCCTTCGCTACTGCTGCTAACTGAAGCCGATCGATGCTGCCTCTGGATGAACAGTGAGCGTTGCTGGGGGTTTGGATGAACAGTTCCCGGTGGGGGTGGATGAACAGGACCCCGTGGTGTTGCCTCTGGATGAACAGGACCCCGATCGATTGAGCCGGTTGGGGCTAGATGAACAGGACCCAGTGGAGGGCTGGACGAACAGGACCACCCTGTGGAGGGCTGGATGAACAGTAGACGGTGGAGGGCTGGATGAACAGTAGCCTGTGGAGGGGTGGTTGAACAGGAGCCCATGGAGAGGGCGGGTTGAATAGTAGCCGGTGGAGTAGCGCGCGGTGGGGGCTGGATGAACAGGAGCCCGTGGATGAACAGTCGCAGGTGGAGGCTGGAGGAGGTCGACGGTGGATGAACAGTAGCCCGTGGAGGCTGGAGGGGGTCGACGGTGGAGATGAACAGTATCCCGTGGAGTCCCGTTTTGCGGTACGCCACACCCATCCCGATGAACAAGACCCCCGTTTCGACCGTAGCGCTCCAACACAAGTCCGTTTCCTTCGTTTTGCGGTACGCCACACCCCTCCCGATCAACAGGACCCCCGTTTCGACCGTAGGAGGTCCGTTTCCTCCGTTTTGCGGTACGCCAGACCCCTCCCGATGAACAGGATCCCGTTTCGAACGTGGCCGGTCGAACACAAGGCCGTTTCCTCCGTTCTGCGGTACGCCAGGCCTCGTTTCCATCGGCTGTTCCGTCCGCCCTCCCGATGAACACGACGACCCATTCTGTTCCGACCCAGACGGTTGGCTCCCCATGAACACGACGACGACGCAGTTTCTCCGTTCCGACCCAGCCATGTACACGAGCCCTGGCCGTACGTATGCGCGAGTAGGCGTTCGAGACCCTGCCCGTATGCACGTACGTGGCCGTATTTTCTTTCTTGCACACTGGCCGCTGTACGTACGTGTACATGCTACGTGCGCTCCTCTACTACGACACGTGCGCGCCTCTACATCAACCAGTATGTACGTACACATTCGCGACCAGAATGACAACGCTACGTATGCTTCGACCAGGTGGGTCCCGACCGTCAGGCACTTCCTTGCGTGCGAAGATGTAGCTGGTGGGTCCCAGCAGTCAGGGGGAAATGTTTTTTTCACGAAATACGGTGGCCCGTCCGGTGGGTCCCCGCTGTCAGGAGGAATAATAATTATTTTGTGCGTAATAAGGAGGCACTTCCTTGCTGCGGCTGTGGACCCAGCTGTCAGCCTCTCCACGTACAGTCCACGTCCGATGAAAGCCGTTCCTTGACCACGTTGATCACGCCGCGCCGAGAGCACCAGGGTGGTGGACGACGGCAAGGCCTAGGAAGGGGACGACGCGGAGCCGGAGAAGACGCGGCAGTGGATGCCCACCCATAGAGGAGTATGAGGGTTCATTGGTTCGCTGCGGTGTGAGGCTGCCGTCGCCGCAGAATAACAGGGGGTGTGGGTGAGTAGAGGGATGGCCTGGCCAGCGGTGGGAGTAGTAGGGGGCGGTGAGGCCTCCGCCGCATCGCAGCCGGCCACGGGAGGCAGGAGCACGAGGCACGACCAGCGCTGGTTTGGGCAGCTGGAGCAAGAAGACCAGAGGTTGAAGAAGCACTACGGCCGTTGGATGGACATCGTACGGTCACTGGAGCTAGAATCGTGCATATTGATTAAGTTGAGAAAGCCCTCCGTCCCCGTCAACTTAGTAGGCCCACAAGTCAGCCTGCCACTATACTGGGTCCCAGCTAGCAGGGGGAGTATTCATTTTTTTGTGCGTAATAAGGAGGCACTTCCTTGCGTGCGAAGATATAGCTGGTGGGTCCAAGCTGTCAGCGGCGGTAACATTTTTTCGCGAAATACAGAGGCCCTTTCGGTGGGTCCCAGATGTCA